>NC_053027.1:159670829-159780049 GCF_003073215.2 Triticum urartu
GATGATATGAGATAGTCCTTGGTTGGTTTATAAAATGCTCTTTGCACTTCACTTATATCTTTTGAGTATGACTTTATAGAATGCTTCAAGTGCTTCACTTATATCATTTGAAGTTTGGATGGACATTCATCTACATTTCAAAAAAATGTTATTTGTAGAATGCTCTTTTGCTTCACTTATATTTATCAGAGCGTGGCCGAGTCTTTTGTAGAAAGTATTAAACTCTCATGCTTCACTTATATCTATTTAGAGAGTTAAACAAGAATTGGTATTCACATGGTTAGTCATAAAATCCTACATAAAACTTATAGATCACTGAATATGATAAGTTTGATTCTTTGCAATAGTTTTGTGATATTGAGGTGGTAATATGGGGGAATGCTAGTAAAAGAATTAAAGTTCAGTATTAATAATGATGTTAAGGGAAGTAAGTCCTTACGCAAGTAAATCCTCATGCATGTAAAATGGCGTCCGCTGACATTAGTGGTGAGGTTGGAGCATATTTTATCATTGATTGATCCTTTGTGTTGTCTAAATCAGGGGTGCGCGATGGTTAACTCCTCCCAACCACCTCCCTAGGGGCATGCGAGTAATACTTTGCTTCGAGGGCTTTGAAATTTTCACAATAAGTACCTGAGTTTCTCCCACCTATCCATATTTTGCTAGCCACTTCGGTACTGTGCATTGCCCGTTCTCACCTTGAGACTTGGTGCAAATTTCAACAGTGCATCCAAACCCCGTGATATGATACGCTCTATCACACATAAGCCTCATTATATCCTTCCTCAAAACAACCACCATACCTGCCTATCATGGCATTTTCATAGCCATTCCAAGATATATTGCTATGCAACTTCCACCATTGACAACCCACAAGTATAGGGGATCGCAACAGTTTTCGAGGGTAGAGTATTCAACCCAAATTTATTGATTCGACACAAGGGAAGCCAAAGAATATTCACTAGTATTAGCAGCTGAGTTGTCAATTCAACCACACATGAAAGACTTAATATCTGCAGCAAAATATTCAGTACCAAAGTAGTATGGAAGTAACGGTGACGATGACAAAAGTAACCATAGCAGTTTTATAGTGATTGTAACAACAGTAACTTAGCAAAGATCAATATGTGAAAAGCTCGTAGGCAATGGATCGGCAATGATAATTGTGTCGTATGATGTTCATCATGTAGCATCCATAACCTAGGGTGACACAGAACTAGCTCCAATTCATCAATATAATGTAGGCATATAGTTTGTATATAGTCATATGTGCTTATGGAAAAGAACTTGCATGACATCTTTTGTCCTACCCTCCCGTGGTAGTGGGGTCCTAGTGGAAACTAAGGGATATTAAGGCCTCCTTCTAATAGAGAACCGGACCAAAGCATTAGCACTTAGTGAATACATGAACTCCTCAAACTAAGGTAATCACCAGAAAGAATCCCAATTATTGTCACCTTGGTTATGTGGATCATAACTCATAATAAGTGTCTACAACTTGCAAGCTAGGATCAAGAACACAAATATATTCATGAAAACATAATAGGTTCAGATCTGAAATCATGGCACTCGGGCCCTAGTGACAAGCATTAAGCATAGCAAAGTCATAGCAACATCAATCTCAGAACATAATGGATACTAGCGATCAAACCATAACAAAACTAACTCGATTACATGATAAATCTCATCCAACCCAACACCGTCCAGCAAGCCTACGATGGAATTACTCACTTCCGGCGGTGAGCATCACGAAATTGGTGATGATGATTGATGTCTACTACACAACCTTCTTCTTGTAGACGTTGTTGGGCCTCCAAGTGTAGAGGTTTGTAGGACAGTAGCAAATTTCCCTCAAGTGGATGACCTAAGGTTTATCAATCCGTGGGAGGTGTAGGATGAAGATGGTCTCTCTCAAACAATCTTGCAACCAAATAACAAAGAGTCTCTTGTGTCCCCAACACACCCAATACAATGGTAAATTGTATAGGTGCACTAGTTCGGAGAAGAGATGGTGATACAAGTGCAATATGGATGATAGATATAGGTTTTTGTAATCTGAAAATATAAAAACAGCAAGGTAACTAATGATAAAAGTGAGCGAAAACGGTATTGCAATGCGTTGAAACAAGGCCTAGGGTTCATACTTTCACTAGTGCAAGTTCTCTCAACAATAATAACATAATTGGATCATATAACAATCCCTCAACATGCAACAGAGAGTCACTCCAAAGTCACTAACAGCGGAGAACAAACAAAGGGATTATTGTAGGGTACGAAACCACCTCAAAGTTATTCTTTCTGATCGATCTATTCAAGAGTCCGTAGTAAAATAACACGAAGCTATTCTTTCCGTTCAATCTATCCTAGAATTCGCACTAGAATAACACCCTAAGACACAAATCAACTAAAACCCTAATGTCACCTCAAGTATCAGTGGGTATGATTATACGATATGCATCACACAATCTCAGATTCATCTATTCAACCAACACAAAGAACTTCAAAGAGTGCCCCAAAGTTTCTACCGGAGAGTCAAGACGAAAATGTGTGCCAACCCCTATGCATAAGTTCACAAGGTCACGGAACCCGCAAGTTGATCACCAAAACATACATCAAGTAGATAACGTGAATATCCCATTGTCACCACAGATAAGCACATGCAATACATACATCAAGTGTTCTCAAATCCTTAAAGACTCAATCCAGTAAGATAACTTCAAAGGGAAAACTCGATCCATTACAAGAGAGTAGAGGGGGAGAAACATCATAAGATCCAACTATAATAGCAAAGCTCGTGATACATCAAGATCGTGCGAATCAAGAACACGAGAGAGAGAGAGATCAAACACATAGCTACTGGTACATACCCTCAGCCCCGAGGGTGAACTACTCCCTCCTCGTCATGGAGAGCTCCGGGATGATGAAGATGGCCACCGGAGAGGGATTCCCCCCCTCCGGCAGGGTGCCGGTACGGGTCTAGATTGGTTTTCGGTGGCTACGGAGGCTTGCGGCGATGGAACTCCCTATCTAGGTTATTTTCTGGAGGTTTCTGTATTTATAGGAAGTTTTGGCGTCGGGAACAAGTCAGGGGGGTCCCCGAGTCGTCCACGAGATAGGGCGGCGCGCCCGGGGGGTAGGGCGCGCCCCCACCCTCATGGACGGCCCGGGACTCTTCTGGCCCAACTCTTTTACTCCGGGGGCTTCTTTTGGTCCATAAAAAATCATCAAAAATTAGCACGTCAATTGGACTCCATTTGGTATTCCTTTTGTGTAAAACTCAAAACAAGGAAAAAACAGAAACTGGCACTGGGCTCTAGGTTAATAGGTTAGTCCCAAAAATCATATAAAATACCATATAAATGCATATAAAACATCCTAGATGGATAATATAATAGCATGGAACAATCAAAAATTATAGATACGTTGGAGACATATCAAGCATCCCCAAGCTTAATTCCTGCTCGTCCTCGAGTAGGTAAATGATAAAAAACAGAATTTTTGATGTGGAATGCTACCTAACATAATTTTCAATGTAATTTTCTTTATTGTGACATGAATATTCAGATCCAAAAGATTCAAGACAAAAGTTTAATATTGACATAAAAACAATAATACTTCAAGCATACTAACCAAGCAATTATGTCTTCTCAAAATAACATAGCCAAAGAAAGCTCATCCCTACAAAATCATATAGTTTGGCCATGCTTCATTTTCGTCACACAAAATGCTCCCATCATGCACAACCCCGATGACAAGCCAAGCAATTGTTTCATACTTTAGTATTCTCAAACTTTTTCAACTTTCACGCAATACATGAGCGCGAGCCATGGGCATAACACTATAGGTGGAACATAATATGATGATGGAGGCTGTGTGAAGAAGACAAAAAAGGAGAAAGTCTCACATCAACGCGGCTAATCAACGGGCTATGGAGATGCCCATCAATTGATGTCAATGCGAGGAGTAGGGATTGCCATGCAACGGATGCACTAGAGCTATAAATGTATGAAAGCTCAACAAAAGAAACTAAGTGGGTGTGCATCCAACTTGCTTCCTCATGAAGACCTAGGGCATTTGAGGAAGCCCATCGTTGGAATATACAAGCCAAGTTCTATAACGAAAATTCCCACTAGTATATGAAAGTGACAAAATAAGAGACTCTCTATCATGAAGATCATGGTGCTACTTTGAAGCACAAGTGTGGAAAATGATAGTAGCATTGCCCCTTCTCTCTTCTTCTCTCATTTTTTTGTTTTTTTGGGCCTTCTCTCTTTTTTTGGCCTTTCTCTTTTTTTTCTTTCTTTTTCTTTTTTTCTCACACGGGACAATGCTCTAATAATGATGATCATCACACTTCTATTTATTTACAACTCAAGGATTACAACTCAACACTTAGAACAAAATATGACTCTATATGAATGCCTCCGGCGGTGTACCGGGATGTGCAATGAATCAAGAGTGACGTGTATGAAAATATTATGAATGGTGGCTTTGCCACGAATACGATGTCAACTACATGATCATGCAAAGCAATATGACAATGATGAATCGTGTCATAATAAACGGAACGGTGGAAAGTTGCATGGCAATATATCTCGGAATGGCTATGGAAATGCCATAATAGGTAGGTATGGTGGCTGTTTTGAGGAAAATATAAGGAGGCTTATGTGTGATAGAGCGTATCGTATCACGGGGTTTGGATGCACCGGCGAAGTTTGCACCAACTCTCGAGATGAGAAAGGGCAATGCATAGTACCGAAGAGGCTAGTAATGATGGAAGGGTGAGAGTGCGTATAATCCATGGACTCAACATTAGTCATAAAGAACTCACATACTTATTGCATAAATCTACAGGTCATCAAAACCAAATACTACGCGCATGCTCCTAGAGGGATAGATTGGTAGGAAAAGACCATCGCTCGTCCCCGACCGCCACTCATAAGGAAGGCAATCAAAGAACACCTCATGCTTCAAATTTGTCACACAACGGTTACCATACGTGCATGCTACAGGACTTGCAAACCTCAACACAAGTATTTCTCAATTTCACAATTACTCAACTAGCATGACTCTAATATCACCATATTTATATCTCAAAACAATTATCAAGTATCAAACTTCTCATAGTATTCAATGCACTCTATATGAAAGTTTTTATTATATCCCTCTTGGATGCCCATCATATTAGGACTAAATTCATAACCAAAGAAAATTACCATGCTGTTCTAAAAGACTCTCAACATAATATAAGTGAAGCACTGAGAGTTCATCAATTTCTTCAAAAATAAAACTACCATCGTGCTCTAAAAAGGTATAAGTGAAGCACTAGAGCAAATGACAAACTACTCCGAAAGATATAAGTGAAGATCAATTAGTAGTCGAATAATTATGTAACTATGTGAAGACTCTCTAACATTTAATAATTTCAGATCTTGGGATATTATTCAAACAGCAATCAAAACAAAATAAAATTAAATGACGCTCCAAGCAAAACACATATCATGTCGTGAATAAAAATATAGCTCCAAGTAAAGTTACCAATGAACGAAGATGAAAGAGGGGATGCCATCTGGGGCATCCCCAAGCTTAGGCTCTTGGTTGTCCTTGAATATTACCTTGGGGTGCCTTGGGCATCCCCAATCTTAGGCTCTTTCCACTCCTTATTCCATAGCCCATCGAATCTTTACCCAAAACTTGAAAACTTCACCACACAAAACTCAACAGAAAACTCGTAAGCTCCGTTAGTATAAGAAAGCAAATCACCACTTAGGTACTGTCAAGACAAGATTCATAATTTTTATCACATGATGCCTAATGTACCATATCATTTCTACAATTTATATTAAGCAATATAATCCATAGAAACTAGAAAACAAGCAAACTATGCATCGAAAACAGAATCTGCCAAAAACGGAACAGTCTGTAGTAATCTGTAAGTCTTGAATACTTCTGTAACTCCAAAAATCCTGAGAAATTATGAAGTCCTAGGAAATTCCTTTATTGATCTACTTCAGTTGGAAATGGTATTTTATCACTCTCTGGTAAAAAATGAAAATTATTTTCGCGAGAGCATACTTTCTGTTTTTATCCGCAAGATCAAACAATAATCACCCAAGAAGATCCTAAAGGCTTTACTTGGCACAAACACTAATTAAAACATAAAAAACACAATTATAACAGAAGCTATATGAATAATTTATTACTAAACAGGAGCAACAAGCAAAGAACAAAAATAAAATTGGGTTGCCTCCCAACAAGCGCTATCGTT
Source organism: Triticum urartu (assembly GCF_003073215.2). Classification (NCBI taxonomy): domain Eukaryota; kingdom Viridiplantae; phylum Streptophyta; class Magnoliopsida; order Poales; family Poaceae; genus Triticum; species Triticum urartu. Next base: position 159,677,098 of record NC_053027.1, read on the forward strand.
TAACGCTCCTAGCTAGGCATGATGATTTCAATGATGCTCACATAAAATATAAGAATTGAAACATAAAGAGGGCATCATGAAGAATATGACTAGCACATTTAAGTCTAACCCTATTCCTATGCATAGGGATTTTGTGAGCAAACAACTTGTGGGGACAAGAATCAACTTGCATAGGAAGGTAAAACAAGCATAACTTCAAGATTTTAAGCACATAGAGAGGAAACTTGATATTATTGCAATTCCTACAAGCATATATTCCTCCCTCATAATAATTTTCAGTAGCATCATGAATGAATTCAACAATATAACCATCACATAAAGCATTCTTTTCATGATCTACAAGCATAGAATTTTTATTACTCTCCACATAAGCAAATTTCTTCTCATGAATAGTAGTGGGAGCAAACTCAACGAAATAACTATCATGTGAGGTATAATCCAATTGAAAATTAAAATCATGATGACAATTTTCATGGTTATAATTATTATTTATAGCATACAAGTCATCACAATAATCATCATAAATAGGGGGCATGCTCTCATCATAATAAATTTGCTCATCAAAACTTGCGGGACAAAAATATCATCTTCATAGCATCCCCAAGCTTGTGGATTTGCATATCATTAGCATCATGGGTATTCAAAGAATTCATACTAACAACATTGCAATCATGCTCATCATCCAAAGATTTAGTGCAAACATTTTAATACATTCTTCTTCTAACACTTTGGCACAATTATAGGAATCCTTATTTTCACGAAAGGCATTAAAAAGATGAAGCATATGAGGCAACCTTAATTCCATTTTTTGTAGTTTTCTTTTGTAGACTAAACTAGTGATAAAACAAGAAACTAAAAGATTCGATTGCAAGATCTAAAGATATACCTTCAAGCACTAACCTCCCCAGCAACGGCGCCAGAAAAGAGCTTAGTTGACGGGGTGTTAGTGCCGCTTACCTAGCCTCCCCGGCAACGGTGCCAGAAAAGAGATTGATGTCTACTACACAACCTTCTTCTTGTAGACGTTGTTGGGCCTCCAAGTGCAGAAGTTTGTAGGATACTAGCAAATTTCCCTCAAGTGGATGACCTAAGGTTTATCAATCCGTGGGAGGCGTAGGATGAAGATGGTCTCTCTCAAACAACCCTGCAACCAAATAACAAAGAGTCTCTTGTGTCCCCAACACACCCAATACAATGGTAAATTTTATAGCCCTAGTTCGTAGAAGAGATGGTGATACAAGTGCAATATGGGTAGGATGAAGATGGTCTCTCTCAAACAACCCTGCAACCAAATAACAAAGAGTCTCTTGTGTCCCCAACACACCCAATACAATGGTAAATTTTATAGCCCTAGTTCGTAGAAGAGATGGTGATACAAGTGCAATATGGGTAGGATGAAGATGGTCTCTCTCAAACAACCCTGCAACCAAATAACAAAGAGTCTCTTGTGTCCCCAACACACCCAATACAATGGTAAATTTTATAGCCCTAGTTCGTAGAAGAGATGGTGATACAAGTGCAATATGGATGGTAGATATAGGTTTTTATACCTGAAAATATAAAAATAGCAAGGTAACTAATGATAAAAGTGAGCGAAAACGGTATTGCAATGCGTTGAAACAAGGCCTAGGGTTCATACTGTCACTAGTGCAAGTTCTCTCAACAATAATAACATAATTGGATCATATAACAATCCCTCAACATGCAACAAAGAGTCACTCCAAAGTCACTAACAGTGGAGAAAAAACGAAGAGATTATTGTAGGGTACGAAACCACATCAAAGTTATTCTTTCTGATCGATCTATTCAAGAGTCCGTAGTAAAATAACACGAAGCTATTCTTTCTGTTCAATCTATCCTAGTGTCTGTACTATAATAACACCCTAAGACACAAATCAACCAAAACCCTAATGTCACCTAGATACTCCAATGTCACCTCAAGTATCTGTGGGTATGATTATACGATATGCATCACACAATCTCAGATTCATCTATTCAACCAACACAAAGAACTTCAAAGAGTGCCCCAAAGTTTCTACCGGAGAGTCAAGACGAAAATGTGTGCCAACCCCTATGCATAAGTCATGAGGTCACGAAACCCGCAAGTTGATCACCAAAACATACATCAAGTAGATCACGTGAATATCCCATTGTCACCACAGATAAGCACATGCAAGACATACATCAAGTGTTCTCAAATCCTTAAAGACTCAATCCAGTAAGATAACTTCAAAGGGAAAACTCAATCCATTACAAGAGAGTAGAGGGGGGGAATCATCATAAGATCCAACTATAATAGCAAAGCTTGCGATACATCAAGATCGTGCGAATCAAGAACACGAGAGAGAGAGAGAGAGATCAAACACATAGCTACTGGTACATACCCTCAGCCCCGAGGGCGAACTACTCCCTCCTCGTCATGGAGAGCACCGGGATGATGAAGATGGCCACCGGAGAGGGATTCCCCCCCACTCCGGCAGGGTGCCGGAACGGGTCTAGATTGGTTTTCGGTGGCTATGGAGGCTTGCGGCGGCGGAACTCCCTACCTAGGTTATTTTCTGGAGGTTTCTGTATTTATAGGAATTTTTGGCGTCAGGAACAAGTCAGGGGGGTCCCCGAGTCGTCCACGAGATAGGGCGGGACTCTTCTGGCCCAACTCTTTTACTCCGGGGGCTTCTTTTGGTCCGTAAAAAATCATCAAAAATTGGCACGTTAATTGGACTCCATTTGATATTCCTTTTCTATAGAACTCAAAAACAAGGAAAAAACAGAAACTGGCACTGGGCTCTAGGTTAATAGATTAGTCCCAAAAATCATATAAAATACCATATAAATGCATATAAAACATCCTAGATGGATAATATAATAGCATGGAACAATCAAAAAATTATAGATACGTTGGAGACGTATCAATGATGGCTACGAATCCCCCTCTCCGGAGCCCCGAATGGAGTCTAGATCAGCCTTCCTGATGAAGAACAGGAGGCGGCGGCAGCTCCGTATCGTAGAACACGATGAATCCTTCTCTCTCATTTTTTATCCGCGAATAGGTACTTATAGAGTTGGAACTAGGGTCGGAGGAGCTCCAGGGGCTCACAAGCCCGCAGGGCGCGCCCCCAGGGCTTCTGGCCTCTGGGTGGCCCCCCTCTGGTTGATTCTTGCGCCAATATTTTTTATATATTCCAAAAATATTCTCCATAAATTTTCAGGTCAATCCGAGAACTTCTATTGCTGCACAAAAATAACACCATGGTAATTCTGCTGAAAACAACGTCAGTCCAGGTTAGTTCCATTCAAATCATGCAAGTTAGAGTCCAAAACAAGGGCAAATGAGTTTGGAAAAGTAGATACGACGGAGACGTATCAACTCCCCCAAGCATAACCCATTGCTTGTGCTCAAGCAATTCAGTTGAGAAACTGAAAGTGACAAAGAAAATCTTTTACAAACTCTGTTTGATCTTGTTGTTGCAAATATGCATGGCCAGTGTCGAGGTTTTTAGCAAAGATTATGAACTAACCATGTTCACAATAACATTTAGGTCTCACATGTACTTATATCAATAGTACAATCAACTAGCGAGCAATAATAATGAATCTTGGATGACAACACTTTTTCAAAACAATCATGATATAATATAACAAAATGGTATCTCGCTAGCCCTTTCTGAGACCACAAAACATAAGTGCAGAGCACCCGTGAAGATTAAGGACTGACTAGACATTATAATTCATGGGAAAAGAGATCCGGTCACACTCATATTCAATATCAATTAATAACAAAGCATAAAAATGACAATGGTGCTCTCTAACTAGTGCTTTTTTATGAGAGGATGATGACTCAACAATAAAAGTAGATAGATAGGCCCTTCGCAGAGGGGAGCAGGGATTTGCAGAGGTGCCAGAGCTCGAGCTTTTAGAACAGAGATGGATATAATTTTGAGCGGTGTGCTTTGATTGTCAACATAACAACCAAGAGATCTCACTATCTACCATGCTAGATACATTATAGGTGGTTCCCAAACAGAATGGTAAATTTTTTACTCCCCCTCCACCAACAATCACACTCCACGGCTAACCGAATCCACGGGTACCGTCCATACCAACAATAGTCCTGGGGGATTTTGTTTGATATTTATATTTTGAATTGATTTTGAGCATGGAATTGGGCATCTCAATTACCAGCCACTTTCTCGTGAATGACAAGTGAATAAACACCTGTCTTGAGAATAACCCACCTAGGATGGAAGATATTGATAGCCCCCAGTCACTACATAGCGATTCGGGCATACAAAACAGATTATTATTTGAAGGTTTAGAGTTTGGCACATGCAAATTTACTTCGGAAGGGCGGGTAAATACCACATATAGGTAGGTATGGTGGCTCATATGGAACAACTTTAGGTTTAAGGAAGTGGATGCACAAGTAGTATTCCCTCTTAGTACAAGTGAAGGCTAGCAAAAGATTGAGGAGTGACCAACTAAAGAGCGACAATGGTCATAAACATGCATTGAGATTAACCAACATTGAGTGCAGGCATGAGTAGGATATAAATCACCATGAACATAAATATCATGGAGACTATATTGTTTTTGTTTCAACTATATGCGTGAACATGTGCCAAGTCAAGCCACTTGAATCATTCAAAGTAGGATACCATCCTATCATACTACATCACAACCATTTTAAAAGCATGTTGGCATGCAAGGTAAACCATTATCCACTCCTAGCTAATTAAGCATGGCATGAGCAACTATAATCTCTAATGTCATTGCAAACACGTTCATTCATAATGGGCCGAATCAAGAACGATGAGCTAATCATATTTACAAAAATAAAATAGGTCGAGTTCGTACCAGCTTTTCTCCATCTCAATCAATTCATCAAATATCATCATTATTGCCTTTCACTTGCACGACTGTGGATAATAATAAGAGTGCACGTGCATTGGACTAATCTGGAATCTGCAAACATTTATTCGAAGGAGAAGACAAGGTAATATGGGCTCTTTGTTAGATCAACAATAATGCATATGAGAGCCGCTCAACATTTTCATCGTGGTCTTCTCCTTACGACCCAAAGAAAAGAAAAATAATTTCAAAGAAACACACTGAAATATTTTTTTTGAGTTTTTGTTTTTCTGAAGAAAGTGAAACAAGAATGAGAAAACTATTTACACGGGAAAGCTCCCAACAAGCAAAAGAAGAACAAGAAATCTTTTTGGGTTTTCTTTTAATACCAATACTAAATGAACTAGAAAGAAAAACTAAAAAGAAGCAAAAACTAATTTTTTGCATTTTCTCAAAGTTTTTCAAACACACAAGAAGAAAGCAAGAAAAATAAACTACCATGGATGATACAATGGAAAAGTATGAACACCGACAATTGAAATGAGTGTGTGAACATGAATGTAATGTCAGTGAGAGATACGTACTCCCCCAAGCTTAGGCTTCTGGCCTAAGTTGGTATAGGGCCACGGCTCGAAATAACCCTCTCCTCGATACTCCAGAGGGTCCTGAGGGTTCCACTAGTTGGCGAGCTCCTGTGGCTCCCACTAAAAAACAGGCTCCTGATACGGATCAGGAACTGGTGCTGGCTTAGGTGCTGGGGGTTGTGGAAGACCCCAAAATCTGTAGATGTCCTGAGTCATAATAGTGTACCTGCCTGAACGAATACCAAACAAAGAAGAAGCATGCAGAGCAATAGTCTCATAAGTACCCTGACTAAATACTAGGTTGTAGAGGATTCTCTTGTCCTTATCTTTCTCAAAATCGTGTGCTACCATACTATTATAGTACCAATATCTAGTGGGTAGCGGCATTGATATCTCCTCCTCCTCCTCATGCCTAATAGGTATCTCAAAGCATCTAGCAAGGCGTGAGGCATAGATACCTCCAAAGATGGGACCGTTCGTGCGGTTTGTGTTTAACCGACGGGCAACAATGACGCCCAAACTAAAAGTTCTATCACAATATAAAGCATCGTGCAAAATAGCAAAGGTCCGGGGCACTAAGGCCTCCGCTCTCCCCACGACCAATCAAACATCTCGCGGCAAAAAGTGAATAATAGTGTAAAACAGGAAAATGTAAGCTAGCCACTCTTGCTTCCGACACACCTCTTTCTTCCCCTGTAGTAGTTTCAGCAATAAAGTCTTCCACGTCTCTAGGATGTGGTTCACTGACGCTGCCCTCATAAGGTAATTTGCAAACTTCGCTACAATCATAAAGCGTTAAAAATAAAAGAATGGACGCGAGAGACGCTTTGTGCTGTTTGTGTTATGAAATCGAATTTGTTCATCTCCAGGTAACTCCATCTTTTTCAGCTCTGCTCGCTCACTTTTGAAAGGAAAGGAGACTGATCTTGACGTCGGCGTTGGTTTTTCCAACGAAACGAATATTTTTTGGATTCTCCTTATGATTATCATATAAATAAAACTCTACCATGGATGGCGACTTCCTAGAATAGAAGTGAACATTTTGCACGAAGGTGTTAGTGAGCAGAAGGTATTGTTCACACTTATCTTGGAGGAAGGCGGTGAGGCCGACATTCTTCGCCAAATAATAGAAATCATCATAAATTCTGGCCGCCTCAAGAATGCATCGCTTGGCCATTCATATGGACGAACCTCCGCCGCACGATCTCCTCATCATTTCTTTCATTTTCTCTAAAATTTTCTGAAATTTTTAGTGACTCAAAATAAAAGTGAACAAAACTCAATAAGATTGATAGCAACTACTCCCACAAGTGTCTAGAGGCTATATCATGCAACAAAACTATAAATTTGACATGCAAGCTCAAGAACAAGGTCACCACAGCAGCAAAAATTTGCAATATATAAAGCACTAGAACAAAAACTAATTGGACCAATGAAGGAGTCACATACCGAAGAACAAATCTCCAAAATAGTTGTAACATCCCAAATTTTCAATTTGGAATGTTATACACTAGATCATATGCATATCATATTTTCTTGCATTTTGGTTGATCCTAGAAATTTCACGCAACTCAAGGACCCTCGGAGAGAGTTGGAGATTTCGTTATTTTCATATTTGAGAGTTTTCTCGAATTTTGAAAATAGGATCATTTGATTTATTTATTTTATCTTCAATAATTTTTCCGGTGTCAAAATATATGAGAGAGGGAATAATATGACTTTCCCAAATTTAGGAAAAAATGAAGATATAATAAATAGATCAATTTTTGTTTTCCGGTGTTTATTTGCAGTTTATTTGGATAGGGAAAAATGCGCGTTTTCGAAAATTGCATTTTAGGTCCGGAGAAAAGTTCATTTTGTTCGGCTCATTTTTAGGAGTCGGGGAAAATTTACTTTAGATTTTTCGGAGTTCGTTTAGATCTCTTTTCGTTTTTTTTTCTGCGCGAGAACCAGTTAAAAAAAAATCAAAGTCCAGCGCCTTGGGCCAAAGGCCCAGCCGGCCAAGGCTACGGCCAAGGCCACCGCCCCAGGGAGCCGCGCGCGCCTAGCGCAGGCGCAGGAGGCCGCCGCCTCGCCTCTTGCTCTAAACCGAATCCTAGTAGGACTTTTGTCCTACTACTGTATATTCCTTTTCTATTTCTAGATCTTTTCCTTTCCTTTTTTCTATTCCTATTCCTAGTCTAATTCTTGTCCCCTACCCCAAGTTTTGTCTCCTCTCCCCAATATAAATACCCAAGCACCCCCCCTCTAAATCATCAAACCCAAAGCCTAGAGCTACACCACACCCCGCGCCGCGCCGCCCGCGCCCTGCGTCACCGCCGCCGCCGCACCTTGCCCACGCCGCCGCCCTACGCCGCCGCCGCCGGAGCCCCTCACCGGAGACCTCGTCGAGGTTGCCCCGCGTCTCTTTTTCTCGGATCGTTTTCTTCTAATCATTCCGATTCTTTTCTTCTCTAAACCGTTCCGGTTTTCTAGATCGGTTTTTCGTTCGGTTTTCTTCTCCGAAACCCTAGATCGGATTCGTTTTCTTCTCTGATTTAGTTGCCTTTGGACCGTTCGCCGGACCGTTCGTCCTAACGAACGTGATCACCGGATTCTTCTAGGTTAACGACGTCCGTTCGTTTAACCGTTCTTCTTTTTCTTTTCGTCGGATTTATTCTGCGATCGCGATCTCAGATCCGATCTTCTTTCCAGTCTTTCTTTTCGCTCGTTTATCGGAATCAGGTGATTCAAGCGCCTGGAGTTTCATCTCGAAACCGCCGTTCCGTCTAATCAACTTGAACAAGTTTTTGCTACAGTAAAATTTGACCTAGTTTCAACTTGCTAGAACCGAGTTGTTTTCTTCCGCCGTTTGTTTTTCGTTCTTTCTTTGCAACCGGAGTTCTTAAGTTGAACTACTTGGTTCGTTCTCTTGTTCGAGTTTTACCTGTGCATTAGATGAGTACTTATTGTATGCTTGTTGTTTGTCTGCGATAGATTACCCGGATTGCGCCGCTTGTTACTTCGAAACCCTAGGACTCGCGGATCATCAGCAAGGCAAGTAACACTTTGATCATACCTTTTCTACAACCCATGTTTTATTGCATTAGATCAATCCTCACACATTGCATGATTAGGATCTAATTAAATTGTGGGATGGGAAGTAGATGAGGTAGTACCTATTACCTGTATTATTATGAAACCTTTGGGAGTTACTCTACGTTTGCTTATTATGCCATGCTATGCTAGTAGACGTGGATTGGGTGAGTGATATCCATGACAGATGTGAGGTTGATAATTTTAATGGTTTATCTAAGGTGGCAACTTAAACACACATCTGGGTGGATTGAGGCACCTGATGTCTATCAGGACTTGCCTGTTGTTTTTGGACCGCCACCCAGGCTCAAAGGGATCATAAGATCTTTCATGCTAGAAACTTCCGTGTGCAGCCACATGCTACTATGGGCTCTGGCATAGTTGACTAAGTTGTGCGAACTCTTACGGGGTGGACTAGCAGATGTAGGGGATGTAGGTGTATCGGTCTACCCCACATGTAAGGTGCTAGCGCTTCTGAAAGACTATGTCTCGGTCATCCGTTTCTCAAACACCATGTAGTGCGAGAAAACAAACGGAGGCGATCGAGTCATGTGGGGAAAAGTGCGCAAACCTCTGCAGAGTGTACAAACTAATCATGATTAGCCGTGTCCCCGGTTATGGACAACTTGAGTATCTAGTACTTGAATGTCATTGTGAATCTCAACATGTTACTCTAATTAATGTTGTTGGGTTTTAATTGTACTTTTAATTGGGATTGAGAACGCTGTCAACCATTCTCAATGTTTAACAACCACCATGATAGTTAAATAAATTTATTCCTTTGCAGTAGGGAAAAACTGGCTTTACGCAAAACTGTAACCATAGAGCTTTCCACCAGCCATATATGCATATAGTATAGCTGTTTCATTCCATTACTCTCTATGTGTTACTTTGCCAGCATATTCCATGTGCTGACCCGTTTTCGGGCTGCAACGTTAATGTTGCAGACTTTTCAGACGACGATTGAGGTGTTTAGGTCGTCGCCCTATACTCAGTGATGCTGCTGGAGTTGATGGACCCATTTATCTTCCGAGTCTTCCGCTGTTATCGATATTAGATGGCCTTCAGCCATATTTATTGTAATAAGTTCTTTTTGAGCCATCGATGTAATAAGTGTGTGATTGCAACTCTGCTATAAAACCTCGATGTACTGTGTGGTGTCAGCATTACTGATCCAGGGATGACACCGTAGCACAGTAGACGTGATCCATTCGGGTCAGGTCGCTACAGAGATGGTATCAGAGCACACGCTGACTGTAGGACACGACTACTAAGTTAAAGCCATAGATCACCCTTCTCTTCTCATTTTCTAACTCCTCATCTTTTCTACTCTATTAGGATGACGGACGTGAAGATTAAGTACGCTCAACCGGATGAAGGCACACCTTTTGGATTTCACCTGAAGGAAGTCACCAAGTACCTGAACATTGGATTACCAAGCTTCACGGGAACCTTCAATGCCACTCTGCCTGAAGAGGAGCGCTGGAAGATTCAAGCTCACGTTCCGGGAAGAACATTCGCGCCAATCACGAAGCCCATAGATAGTGTTTTCAATGCACCAACCTGGAGTCTAGGAAGGAGCATGGCAGCTCATATCACCATAGGACGCATTGGAGAAGTTTATCAAGAAGACCTCAAGGACACTATCTACCAGATTTGCGGACGCCGTGATGAACAATGGGAGTTAGTCAGCACCAAGAAGGATAGATCCATTGCATCTTTCATCCAGGAGTTAAACCAGCACATTCGACGCCACGAGAACCAGATGTGCAATGATATGGTAGAGTTGAAGAATGCGAAGGCAAGGATCATCGAGCTAGAAGGAGAACTGAAGTCTACACGCAAGGACTACATGGACGAGATCGTAGCTCTAGCAAGACACAATGGCGATCTTAAGTAGGAGATTGAAGAACTCAAGAGCAAGTTAGCATCCCAGGAGGACGACGAGTACGTCGCATGTCCGGACAACTACATCATCCTCGACGACACCGATTCGGATCCAAGTGAACCCGACTTCGAAGACGAAGCTGGAGCAGATATCATGAAGTCTTCCACTGGTTCAAATTTCTAGATGACCACCAGATAGTAGTAGTATTTCCCCATGTAAACACATTATAGTCGAGCACTTTTGCGATAGTTTTAGACCGTTTGTAAGCCCTTGTTTGATTGATTGAAGTGATTTTGTGTGCATTTGCTCATGTGCATATGGGTAGTGTTTTCCCTTTAGACCCCCTCTATTCTTATATCTCTTCTTTTCTAAACCCTCAGATGCCTCCGAGACGTGACAATGGATTTCCACCGGAGCTCACTCAGTTGATCCAACAGCAGAATCAGTTGATGCAGATGTTAGTCCAGAACCAGCAGAACAACAACAACAACCCACCACCACCACCACCACCTGTTGACCACTTAGCCCGTTTCCTTAGGCTGAATCCGCCGGTGTTTTCCAGTAGCACCGAGCCAATAGTAGCAGACGACTGGCTCCGTAAGATAGGAAGGGAGTTGACCACTGAGTATAGCTGTTTCATTCCATTACTCTCTATGTGTTACTTTGCCAGCATATTCCATGTGCTGACCCGTTTTCGGGCTGCAACGTTAATGTTGCAGACTTTTCAGACGACGATTGAGGTGTTTTAGGTCGTGGCCCTATACTCAGTGATGCCGCTGGAGTTGATGGACCCATTTATCTTCCGAGTCTTCCGCTGTTATCGATATTAGATGGCCTTCAGCCATATTTATTGTAATAAGTTCTTTTTGAGCCATCGATGTAATAAGTGTGTGATTGCAACTCTGCTATAAAACCTCGATGTACTGTGTGGTGTCAGCATTACTGATCCAGGGATGACACCGTAGCACAGTAGACGTGATCCATTCGGGTCAGGTCGCTACAAGTTTCAGAAACAAAGCTCTAAGCAAGGGGGGTGGGTGAAGGAAATATGCCCTAGAGGCAATAATAAAGTTGTTATTTACAATTCCTTATATCATAAATGTTTATTATTCATGCTAGAATTGTATTAACTGGAAACTTAGTACATGTTTGAATACATACACAACCTGAGTGTCCCTAGTATGCCTCTACTTGACTAGCTCATTAATCAAAGATGGTTAAGTTTCCTAACCATAGACATGTGTTGTCATTTGATGAACGAGAGCACATCATTAGAGAATGATGTGATGGACAAGACCCATCCATTAGCTTAGCATACTGACCGTTTAGTTTTATTGCTATTGCTTTCTTCATGACTTATACATGTTCCTATGACTATGAGATTATGCAACTCCCGAATACCGGAGGAACACCTTGTGTGCTATCAAACGTCACAACGTAATTGGGTGATTATAAAGATTCTCTACAGGTATCTCCAATGGTGTTTGTTGAGTTGGCATAGATCGAGATTAGGATTTGTCACTTTGTGTATCGGAGAGGTATCTCTGGGCCCTCTCGGTAATGCACTCACTATGAGTCTTGCAAGCAATGTGACTAATGAGTTAGTTACAAGATGATGCATTACGGAACGAGTAAAGAGACTTGCCGATAACGAGATTGAACTAGGTATGACGATACCATTGATCGAATCTCGGGCAAGTAACATACCGATGACAAAAGGGAACAACATACGTTGTTATGCGGTTTGACTGATAAAGATCTTCATAGAATATGTGGAGCCAATATGAGCATCCAGGTTCCGCTATTGGTTATTAACTGGAGATATGTCTCGGTCATGTCTACATAGTTCTCGAACCCGTAGGGTCCGCACGCTTAATGTTCGATGACGATTTGTATTATGAGTTATGTGTTTTGATGACCGAAGATTGTTCGGAGTCCCGGATGAGATCACGAACATGACTAGAAGTCTCGAAGTGGTCGAGAGGTAAAGATTCATATATTGGAAGGTTGCATTCAAACACCGGAATGGTTCCGAAGTGTTTCGGGTATTTTTCGGAGTACTTGGAGGTTACCAGAACCCCCCGGGGAAGTAGTGGGCCATAATGGGCTTTAGTGGAAAGGAGAGAAGGGCCTCAAGGGGTGGCGGCGCCCCCCCATGGCTGGTCCGAATTAGACTAGGAGGGGGCGGCGCCCCCCCTCTTCCTCTTTCCCTCCTTCTCCTTGTTGGAATAGGAAGGGGGCAAATCCTACTTGGACCGGGAGTCCAAGTAGGACTCCCCCCTTTGGCGCACCCCCTTGGGCCGGCCTCCTCTTCCCCCCTCCTTTATATACGTGGGAGGGGGCACCCCGAAGGCACACCAAGTCTTCTCTTAGCTGTGTGCGGTGCCCCCCTCCATAGTTACACACCTCGGTCATATAGTCATAGTGCTTAGGCGAAGCCCTGTGTCGGTAACTTCATCATCACCGTCAACACGCCATCGTGCTGACGAAACTCTCCCTCGTCCTCAATTGGATCAAGAGCTCGAGGGACGTCATCATGCTGAATGTGTGCTGAACACGGAGGTGTCGTACGTTCGGTGCTAGGATCGGTTGGATCACGAAGACGTTCGACTACATCAACCGCGTTACTAAACACTTCCGCTTTTGGTCTACGAGGGTACGTGGACACACTCTCCCCTCTCGTTGCTATGCATCTCCTAGATAGATCTTGCGTGATCGTAGGATTTTTTTTGAAATACTGCGTTCCCCAACAGTGGCATCCGAGCCAGGTCTATGCGTAGATGTTATTTGCACGAGTAGAACACGAAGAGTTGTGGGTGATAATAGTCATGCTGCTTACCACCAATGTCTTACTTTGATTTGACGGTATTGTTGGATGAAGCGGCCCGGACCGACATTACATGACCGCGTTCATGAGACTGGTTCTACCGACGTGCTTCGCACACAGGTGGCCGGCGGGTGTCTGTTTCTCCAACTTTAGTTGAATCGAGTTTGACTACGGCTGGTCCTTGTTGAAGGTTAAAACAACACACTTGACGAAAAATCGTTGTGGTTTTGATGCGTAGGTAAGAACCGTTCTTGCTAGAAGCCCGTAGCAGCCACGTAAAACTTGCAACAACAAAGTAGATGACGTCTAACTTGTTTTTGCAGGGCATGTCGTAATGTGATATGGTCAAGACGTGATGAGATATAAATTGTTCTATGAGATGATCATGTTTTGTAAAAGTTATCGGCAACTAGCAGGAGCCTTATGGTTGTCGCTTTATTGTATGAAATGCAATCACCATGTAATTGATTTACTTTATCACTAAGCGATAGCGATGGTCGTAGAAGCAATAGTTGGCGAGACGACAACAATGCTACGATGGAGATCAAGATGTCAAGCCGGCGACGATGGATATTATGACGATGCTTTGAAGATGGAGATCAAAGGCCCAAGATGATGATGGCCATATCGTCACATATTTTGATTGCTTGTGATGTTTATCTTCTATGCATTTTATTTTCCTTAGTACGGAAGTAGCATTATAAGATGATCTCTCACTAAATTTTAAGGTACAAGTGTTCTCCCTGAGTATGTACCGTTGCTACAGTTCGTCGTGCCGAGACACCACGTGATGATCGGGTGTGATAAGCTCTACGTTCACATACAATGGGTGCAAGCCAGTTTTGCACGTGCAGAATACTCGGGTTAAACTTGACGAGCCTAGCATATGCAGATATGGCCTTAGAACATTGAGACCGAAAGGTCGAATGTGAATCATATAATAGATATGATCAACATAGTGATGTTCACCATTGAAAACTACTCCATCTCACGTGATGACCGGACATGGTTTAGTTGATATGGATCCCGTGATCATTTAGATGACTAGAGGGATGTCTATCTAAGTGGGAGTTCTTAAGTAATATGATTAATTGAACTTTAATTTATCATGAACTTAGTACCTGATAGTATTTGCCTGTCTATGTTGTTGTAGATCAATGGCCCGTGCTACCGTTCCCTTGAATTTTAATGCGTTCCTAGAGAAAGCTAAGTTGAAAGATAATGTAGCAACTACACGGAATGGGTCCGTAACTTGAGGATTATCCTCATTGATGCATAGAAGAATTACGTCCTGTGAGCACCGCTAGGTGCAAGACCCGCTGCAGGAGAAACTCCGGACGTTGTGAACATTGGGTAGAGCAAAGCTGATGACTACTCGATAGTTCGGCGTGCCATGCTTTACGACTTAGAATCGGGACTTCAAAGACGTTTTGAACATCATGGAGCATATGAGATGTTCTAGGAGTTGAAGTTAATATTTCAAGCAAATGCCTGAATTGAGAGATATGAAGTCTGCAATAAGTTCTATAGCTGCAAAATGGAGGAGAATAGTTCTGTCAGTGAACATATACTCAGAATGTCTGGGTACCACAACCACTTGACTCAACTGGGAGTTAATATTCCTGATGATAGTGTCATTGACAGAGTTCTTCAATCACTGCCACCAAGCTACAAAAGCTTCATGATGAACTATAATATGCAAGGGATGGATAAGACAATTCCCGAGCTCTTCGCAATGCTAAAGGCTGCGGAGGTAGAAATCAAGAAGGAGCATCAAGTGTTGATGGTTAACAAGACCACTAGTTTCAAGAAAAAGGGCAAAGGGAAGAAGGGGAACTTCAAGAAGAACGGAAAGTAAGTTGCTGCTCAAGTGAAGAAGCCCAAGTCTGGACCAAAGCCTGAGACTGAGTGCTTCTACTACAAAGGGACTGGTCACTGGAAGCAGAACTGCCCCAAGTATTTGGCGGATAAGAAGGATGGCAAAGTGAAAGGTATATTTGATATACATGTTATTGATGTGTACCTTACTGATGCTTGTAGTAGCGCCTGGGTATTTGATACTAGTTCTGTTTCTCATATCTGCAACTCGAAGTAGGGGCTACGGATTAAACGAAGATTGGCTAAGGACGAGGTGACGATGCGCGTGGGAAATGGTTCCAAAGTCGATATGATCGCCGTCGGCACGCTACCTCTACACCTACCGTCGGGATTAGTTTTAGACCTAAATATTTTTTATTTGGTGCCAGCGTTGAGCATCAAAATTATATCTGGATCTTGTTTGATGCAAGACAGTTATTCATTTAAATAAGAGAATAATGGCTGTTCTATTTATATGAGTGATATCTTTTATGGTCATGCACCCTTGATGAGTGGTCTATTTTTGTTGAATCTCGATTGTAGTGATACACATATTCATAATATTGAAGCCAAAAGATGCAAGGTTAATAATGATAGTGCAACTTATTTGTGGCACTGCCGTTTAGGTCATATTGGTGTAAAGCGCATGAAGAAACTCCATGTTGATGGGTTTTTGGAATCACTTGATGCTTGCGAACCATGCCTCATGGGAAAGATGACTAAGACTCCATTCTCCGGAACAATGGAGTGAGCAACTTACTTATTGGAAATAATACATACCGATGTATGCGGTCCGATGAGTGTTGAGGCTCGCGGCGGGTATCGTTATTTTCTGACCTTCACAGATGATTTGACAAGATATGGGTATATCTACTTGATGAAACATAAGTTTGAAACATTTGAAAAGTTCAAAGAATTTTAGAGTGAAGTGGAAAATCATTGTAACAAGAAAATAAAGCTTCTACGATCTGATCGTGGAGGTGAATAGTTGAGTATGAGTTTGGTCTTCATTTGAAACAATGTGGAATAGTTTTGAAACTCATGCCACCTGGAACACCACAACGTAATGGTGTGTCCAAATGTCGTAACCGTACTTTATTAGATATGATGCGATCTATGATGTCTCTTACAGATTTAACGCTATTGTTTTGGGGTTATGCTTTAGATACAGATGCATTCACGTTAAATAGGGCACCATCTAAATCCGTTAAGACGACACCATATGAACTGTGGTTTGGCAAGAAACCTAAGCTGTCATTTCTTAAAGTTTGGGGCCGCGATGCTTATATGAAAAAACTTCAACCTGATAAGCTCGAACCCAAATTAGAGAAATGTGTCTTCATAGGATACCCAAAGGAGACTGTTGGGTACACCTTCTATCACAGATCCGAAGGCAAGATATCCGTTGCTAAGAATGGCTCCTTTCTAGAGTAGGTGTTTCTCTCGAAAGAAGTGAGTGGGAGGAAAGTAGAACTTGATGAGGTAATTGTACCTTCTCCCGAATTGGAAAGTAGTTCATCACAAAAATCAGTTCCAGTGATTCCTACACCAATCAGTGAGGAACCTAATGATGGTGATCATGAAACTTCAGATCAAGTTACTACCGAACCTCGTAGGTCAACTAGAGTACGATCCACACCAGAGTGGTACGGTAATCCTGTTCTGGAGGTCATGTTACTTGACCATGACGAACCTACGAACTATGAGGAAGTGATGATGAGCTCAGATTCCGCGAAATGGCTTGAGGCCATGAAATCTGAGATGAGATCCATGTATGAGAACAAAGTGTGGACTTTGGTTGACTTGCCCGATGATCGACAAGCCATATAAAATAAATGGATCTTCAAGAAGAAGACTGACGTTGACGGTAATGTTACTGTCTACAAAGCTCGACTTATTGCGAAAGGTTTTCAACATGTTCAAGGAGTTGACTATGATGAGACCTTCTCACCCATAGTGATGCTTAAGTCTGTCCGAATCATGTTAGCAATTGCCGTATTTTATGATTATGAAATTTGGCAAATGGATGTCAAAATTGCATTCCTTAATGGATATCTTAAAGAAGAGTTGTATATGATGCAACCAGAAGGTTTAGTCAATCCTAAAGGTGCTAACAAAGTGTGCATGCTCCAGCGATCCATTTATGGACTGGTGCAAGCCTCACGGAGTTGGAATATACGCTTTGATAGTGTGATCAAAGCATATGGTCTTATACAGATTTTTGGATAAGCCTGTATTTAAAAGAAAGTGACTGGGAGCTCTGTAGCATTTTTAATATTATATGTGGATGACATATTGTTGATTGGAAATAATACAGAATTTCTAGATATCATAAAATGATATTTGAATAAGAATTTTTCAATAAAAGACCTTGGTGAAGCTGCTTATATATTGGGCATCAAGATCTATAGAGATAGATCAAGACGCTTAATTGGACTTTCACAAAGCACATACCTTGACAAAGTTTTGAAGAAGTTCAAAATGGATCAGTCAAAGAAAAGGTTCTTGCCTGTGTTACAAGGTGTGAAGTTGAGTCAGACTCAATGCCCGACCACTGCAGAAGATAGAGAGAAAATAAAAGTCATTGCCTATGCCTCAGCCATAGGTTCTATCATGTATGCAATGCTGTGTACCAGACCTGATGTGTGCCTTTCTATAAGTTTAGCAGGGAGGTACCAAAGTAAGCCAGGAGTGGATCTCTGGACAGCGGTCAAGAACATCCTGAAATACCTGAAAAGGACTTAGGATATGTTTCTCGTTTATGGAGGTGACAAAGAGCTCGTCGTAAATGGTTACGTCGATGCAAGCTTTGACACTGATCTGGATGAATCTAAGTCATAAACCGGATACGTATTTATATTGAATGGTGGAGCTGTTAGTTGGTGCAGTTCCAAGCAGAGCGTCGTGGCGGGATCTACTTGTGAAGCGGAGTACATAGCTGCTTCAGAAGCAGCAAATGAAGGAGTCTGGATGAAGGAGTTCATATCCGATCTAGGTGTAATACCTAGTGCATCGGGTCCAATGAAAATATTTTGTGACAATACTGGAGCAATTGCCTTGGCGAAGGAATCCAGATTTCACAAGAGAACCAAACACATCAAGAGACGCTTCAATTACATCCGTGATCAAGTCAAGGAGGGAGACATTGAGATTTGCCAGATACATATGGATCTGAATGTTGCAGACCCGTGGACTAAGCCTCTCTCACGAGCAAAACATGATCAGCACCAAGACTCCATGGGTGTTAGAATCATTACTATGTAATCTAGATTATTGACTCTAGTGCAAGTGGGAGACTGAAGGAAATATGCCCTAGAGGCAATAATAAAGTTGTTATTTATATTTTCTTATATCATGATAAATGTTTATTATTCATGCTAGAATTGTATTAACCGGAAACTTAGTACATGTGTGAATACATAGACAAACAGAGTGTCCCTAGTATGCCTCTACTTGACTAGCTCATTAATCAAGGATGGTTAAGTTTCCTAACCATAGACATGTGTTGTCATTTGATGACCGGGATCACATCATTAGAGAATGATGTGATGGACAAGACCCATCAATTAGCTTAGCATAATGATCGTTTAGTTTTATTACTATTGCTTTCTTCATGACTTATACATGTTCCTCTGACTATGAGATTATGCAACTCCCAAATACCGGAGGAACACCTTGTGTGCTATCAAACGTCACAACATAACTGGGTGATTATAAAGATGCTCTACAGGTGTCTCCAATGGTGTTTGTTGAGTTGGCATAGATCGAGATTAGGATTTGTCACTCCATGTATCGGAGAGGTATCTCCGGGCCCTCTCGGTAATGCACATCACTATGAGCCTTGCAACCAGTGTGACTAATGAGTTAGTTATGGGATGATGCATTACGGAATGAGTAAAGAGACTTGCCGGTAACAAGATTGAACTAGGTATGAAGATACCGACGATCGAATCTCGGGCAAGTAACATACCGATGACAAAAGGGAACCAATATGAGCATCGAGGTTCCGCTATTGGTTGTTGACCGGAGATGTGTCTCGGTCATGTCTACATAGTTCTCGAATCCATAGGGTACGCACGCTTAATGTTTGATGACGATTTATATTATGAGTTATGTGATTTGATGACGTTCGGAGTCCCAGATGAGATCACGGACATGACGAGGAGTCTCGAAATTCTCGAGAGGTAAAGATCGATGTATTGGAAGGTTACATTCGGACACGAGAATGGTTCCGAAGTGTTTTGGGTATTTTTTGGAGTACTGGGAGGTTACCAGAACCCCCCGGGGAAGTAGTGGGCCTTAATGGGCTCTAGTGGAAAGGAGAGAAGGGCCTCAAGGGGTGGCGGCGCCCCCCCATGCTTGGTCTGAATTGGACTAGGATGGGGCGGCACCCCCCTATTTCCTTCTCCCCTATTCCTCCTTCCATCCTTCTCCTTGTTGGAATAGGAAAGGGAGGGGGGCGAATCCTACTTGGATCGGGAGTCCAAGTAGGACACCCCCCTTTGGCGCTCCCCCTTGGGCCGGCCTCCTCTTCCCCCCTCCTTTATATACGTGGGAGGGGGGCACCCCAAAGGCACACCAAGTCTTCTCTTAGCCGTGTGCGGTGCCCCCCTCCACAGTTACACACCTCGGTCATATCGTCGTAGTGCTTAGGTGAAGCCCTGCGCCGGTGACTTCATCATCACCGTGAACACGCCGTCGTGCTAACGAAACTCTCCCTCGTCCTCAACTGGATCAAGAGCTCGAGGGACGTCATCGTGCTGAACGTGTGCTAAACACGGAGGTGCCGTATGTTTGGTGCTAGGACCGGTTGGATCGCGAAGACATTCGACTACATCAACCGCGTTACTAAATGCTTCCGCTTTTGGTCTACGAGGGTACATGGACACACTCTCCCCTCTCGTTGCTATGCATCTCCTAGATAGATCTTGTGTGATCGTAGGAAATTTTTTTAAAACACTGCGTTCCCCAACAATGGGCGCGCCCCCAGGGCTTGTGGCCTCTAGGTGGCCCCCTTGTGGTTGATTCTTGCGCCAATATTTTTTATATATTCCAAAAATATTCTCCTTAAATTTTCAGGTCAATCCGAGAACTTTTATTTATGCACAAAAATAACACCATGGCAATTCTGCTGAAAATAGCTTCAGTCCAGGTTAGTTCCATTCAAATCATGCAAGTTAGAGTCCAAAACAAGGGCAAAAGAGTTTGGGAAAGTAGATACTATGGAGACATATCAACCATCATCGTATACATGACTTGAGCATTCTTTGTCATATTGCTTTGCATGATCGTAAGATAGCTAGCATGATATTTTCATGGCTTGTCCATTGTTCTTTTTATATCTTCACTACACTAGATCATTGCACATCCTGGTACACTGCCAGAGGCATTCATATAGATCCATATTCTTTTAGTTTATCAAGTTGTAAGTAAATAAAAGTGTGATCCATTCTAGACCCTACATGTGAGGATATAAAAAAGAGAGGCCAAAAATAACCCACCAAAAAGAGAAAACAAAAAGAATGAGAGAAAAAGAGAGAGGGGGCACACTACTATCCTTTTACCACACTTGTGCTTCTAAGTAGCACAATGTTCTTCATATAGAGAGTCTCCATCAGTGGTCACTACTAGTGGGAATTTTTAATTATAGAACTTGGCTTATATATTCCGATGACGGGCTTCCTCAAATGCCCGAGGTCTTCATGAGCAAGCAAGTTGGATGTACACCCACTTATTTTCAGTAGTGACCTTTCATACACTTATAGCTCTAGTGCATCTGTTGCATGGGAGTCCCTACTCCTCACATCGATATCGATTGAAAGGCATCTCCATTGCCTAACGATTCCCCAAGTTGATGCGGGACCTTCTCTATTTTTGTCTTCCTTGAACTCCTACCATCATTCTCTATGCCACAAAAAGTGCTAAGTCCATTGCTCACACTCAGGTATTAAGTGAAGTTGAAAGTGTTGAAGCGCGTGAAAAAGTATGATACAATTGCTTGGTTTGGTACCAGGGTACTCTTAATTTGATACATTTATGCAGGGAAGACTAAGCGTGTCATGCTTACCAGATCTAAGTGTATAGAGGTTGTTTCCCTTAGCTCTGGTATTATGAAAGGCAATGATGAATTACATGCATGTTTTGTATTATTGTTTCAACATCAAATTGATACACGATTGCCTTCACCCGCAAAAAAGATAGAAAATTGCCTTGAATTACTCGTATCCTAATATTCATGTCATAATTAGATTATATGATCAAGATTATGTTTTGTAGCATTCCACATCAAAAATTATGTTTTTATCATTTACCTACTCGAGGACGAACATGAATTAAGCTTGGGGATACTGATACATCTTTGTCATATCTATAATTTTTGATTGTTTCATGCCAATATTATACAACGTTATATACTTTTGGCAACAATTTATATTATTTTTTTGGACTAACATATTGATCCAGTGCCTAGTGTCAGTTCCTATTTTTTTGCATGTTTTTTGTTTCCGAAAAATCCATATCAAACGAAGTCCAAACGCGATAAAATTTTACGGAGATTTTTATTGGAATATTTGTAAATTTTGGGCATAAGAATCAATGCAAACGGAATCCCACAGCCTCCACAAAGCAACAGGGTGCCACCACCCCCACCGTGTGGGGTAATGCCTTGTGGACTACTCGTAAGTCGGTTGGAGCCCTTCTTCGGCCGGAAGGAATCTTATATCAGGAAAAAATAGTGTTAATTTTTTAGCCCAATAGAAGTTATGGATCTCCGGGAATATAAGAAACGGTTGCCAAAAATAGAGATGTGAAAGATAAGAGAAACACACACACACACACAGAGATAGAGAGAGAGAGATAGAGAGAGAGAGATAGAGATAGAGAGAGAGAGAGGCTCCTGCCCTCTGGGAACCATGGCGGCCAAGGACCAGAGGGGAAACCCTCCTGCTATCTAGGGGGATGCCAAGCAAGAAAAAGGAGGGGGATCTCCCCCCTCTCTCCCGACTGGGGGAATCATCATGAGGTGATCTACACAAACAACTTCGCCGCCATCATCACCAACTTTCTCCACCTCTATGAAGCGGTGTAACCTCTCTATTCCCGATGTAATCTCTACTTAAACATGGTGCTTTATGCCACATATTATTATCCAATGATGTGTTGCCATCCTATGATGTTTGGGTAGATTTCTTTTGTCCTACGGGTTAATTGTGGTATGGTGTGATTGATATGAGTTGTATATTGATATGGTGTTGTCCTATGGTGCTCTCCATGTCGGGCAAGCATGTGGGATTACCGCTATAGGGTGTTCGCTTATAGTGGGTTGCAGGGGTGACAACAGCCTAAACCCGAGTAAGGGGGTTGATACTTCTCCAACGTATCTATAATTTTTTATTGTTCCATGCTATTATATTATCTGTTTTGGATGTTTTATATGCATTATTATGCTATTTTATATTATTTTTGGAACTAACTTATTAACCTAGAGCCTAGTGCCAGTTTCTGTTTTATCCTTGTTTTTGAGTTCCGCAGAAAAGGAATATCAAACGGAGTCCAAACGGAATAAAACTTTGTGATGATTTTTCTTGGACCAGAAGACACCCAGGGGACTAGGAGTCCAAGTCAGAAGAGCCGCGAGGCGGTGGCAAGGGTGGAGGGTGCGCCCCCTACCTTGTGGGCCCCTCGGAACTCTCCCTACCTAGCTCTTCGTCCTATATATTCACATATATATTCCAAAACCCTTCAGGGGAGCCACGAAACCACTTTTCCACCGCTGCAACCTTCTGTACCCGTGAGATCACATCTTGGGGCCTTTTCCGGCCATCTGCCGGAGGGGGATTCGATCACGGAGGGCTTCTACATCAACCCTATTGCCCTTCCGATGAAGCGTGAGTAGTTTACCTCAGACCTATGGATCCATAGCTAGTAGCTAGATGGCTTCTTCTCTCTCTCTCTCTTTGATTCTCAATATGACGTTCTCCTTGATGTTCTTGGAAATCTATCCGATGTAATCTTCTTTTGCGGTGTGTTTGTCGAGATCCGATGAATTGTGGATTTATGATCATATTACCTATGAATATTATTTGAATCTTCTCTGAATTCTTATATGCATAATTTTATATCTTTGTATTTCTCTTTGAATAATCGGTATGGTTTGGCCAACTAGATTGGTTTTTCTTGCAATGGGAGAGGTGCTTAGTTTTGGGTTTAATCTTGCGGTGTCCTCACCCAGTGACAAAGTAGGGGAAGCGAGGCACGTATTGTATTGTTGCCATCAAGGATAAAAAGATTGGGTTTTCTTCATATTGCTTGAGTTTATCCCTCTACATCATGTCATCTTACTTAATGTGTTACTCTGTTCTCTTGAACTTAATACTCTAGATGCAAGTAGGAGTCGGTCGATGTGTGGAGTAATAGTAGTGGATACAGACATGAGTCGGTTTACTTGACATGTACGTGATGCCTATATGCATAATCATTGCCTTGGATATCATCATTGCGCATTTTCTATCAATTGCTCGACAGTAATTTGTTCACCCACCATATTATTTGCCTTTATGAGAGAAGCCTCTAGTGAAACCTATGGCCCCCAGGTCTATTTTCCATCATATTTGTTTCCGATCTACTATTTTGCAATCTTTAATTTTCAGATCTATAAACCAAAAAAACCAAAAAAATTTATCTTTTTTTTAGTCTTATCTATCTCTATCAGATCTCACCTTTGCAAGTGACCATGAAGGGATTCACAACCCCTTTATCGTGTTGGGTGCAACTGTTTGATTGTTTGTGCAGGTGCATAGATGACTTTCTTGCACCTCCTACTGGATTGATACCTTGGTTCTCTAACTGAGGGAAATACTTATCTCTACCTTGCTGCATCGCCCTTTCCTCTTCAAGGGAAAAACCAATGCAAGCTCAAGAAGTAGCAGGAATAATTTCTAGCGCCGTTCCCGGTGAGGTCTACATCAAGCCTACCAAGTACCCATCATAAACTCTCATCTCTTGCATTACATTATTTGCCATTTGCTTCTCGTTTTCCTCTCCCCCGGTTGTAAAAAGATTTTCCAAAAAACACAAAAAGATTTGCCTAATTATTCACCTTCTTTCCGTGTGCCTTTTCGCTCATTTGCTATATTTGCTTGTGTTGCCATGTGCCTTCTATTTGCTTGCATCTTTGCTTGCTAAAAATCTATTGATATGGATCCACTTAAAGTTTTCTACTTGGATCATCTTCGATCCATATGTGCTCGTGCTGAAACTCCAACTAGTTTAGTTGGGGGAAAATCTTTAGATGAGCATGCTCATTTTGTGCGTCACCATTTTTCTGAAAAAGGGAGACTCTTATGGAATCAAATAAATTGTTTGCTATGTTATGCTTGGAATCTTTGTGAACTTTGTGATTTTACTTGTTGCTCTAAGAACCCTAAAAACACCTTCCCGACCTATGTGAGTTTCATGATAATGAAATTTTATCTTCTTATGAAAAGGGTGTTTATAGTTACGATATCGAACAAATTGAAGAATTTGTTGCTTTTAAGGGTGCTTATGAAGTTTCTTCTTTGATTGAAAAGTATGATATTACTCTCTACAAATCTGAAAATTTTGACATACTTAAATATTGCTATGAAAACTATGCTCGCAACGCCTATGTCAAAGAATTTATTGAGAGAATAACCGTTGATTTGGAAGAAAATAATGATATGCATGAATCTATATATAATTATGATTCCGGTGATTTGATTGAGATACCCTCCCTTGATGAGTGTGATGCTTTCTATTCTTGTGGCCATGATTCCAATATTTATGGAGATGAATTTGCTATAGTCCCTTATGTTAAACATGAGATTGTTGCTATTGCACCCATACTTGATAGTTCCTTGAATCAAAAGCATGATTGCAATGATGTTAATATAAATTATATTAATGTCAATTTTGCTAATAATATGCAAAACCCCAAGCTTGGGGATGCTAGTTTTGCTATGTCCGCTACTTATTGCAATGGTCATGATTGGGGTGATAATGCTTCTTATGATCTTGAAAATTTATTTAAGCCTCATGATAATATGGTTGCCATAATATTGAAAGTGGGTTTGGAAGAGTTTCAACTTTAGGAAATAATGATCCCACTACTTTGGAGTATAATCGATCTTATGAGTTTTTTTTTGATAAAAGTGGGCTTGGAGAGGTCATGACTTTATTTGATGATAATCCCACTATTTTGGAAGAGTGTCAAGTTTGCATGCATGTGGATCATGAAGAGAATATTTTATGTGATAGTTATATTGTTGAATTTGAATATGGTCCCACATGTAATTTTTATGAGAGAGGAAAATATGGTTGTAGAAATTTTCATGTTACAAAACTACCTCTCGTTATGTTGAGATTGCTATTGTTTCTTTTCTTCTTCCTTGCATATGGTAGTTTTTGCTTGTCTTGATAATTTGTTTGCTTATAAAATGCCTATGCATAGGAAGTATGTTAGACTTAGATGTGTTTTTCACATGCTACATGATGCTCTCTTCGTGTTTCAATTTCTATCTTTCATGTGAGCATCATCAAAATTATCAATGCCTAGCTAGGGGCGTTAAACAATAACGCTTGTTGGGAGGCAACCCAATTTATCTTTATTTTTGCTTTTTTGGTTCTGTTTTTCAATAAAGTTTTCATCTTGCCTCTGGTTAGATGTGTTTTTATGTTTTAATTAGTGTTTGTGCCAAGTAAGACCTTTGGGATGGCTTACGGTGATAGTTGATTTGATCTTGCTGAAAAACAGAAACTTTTGTGCCTAGTAAAATAATTTTCACTTTTAACAGAAGCGTGATAAAATACTGATTCTTTCTTCAGAAGATTAATATACAAATTGCCTATGTTTTCCTAAATTTTCAGAATTTTTGGAGTTACAGAAGTACTCGAGATTTACATATTGCTATAGACTATTCTGGTTTTGACAGTTTCTGTTTTCTATGTGTTGTTTGCTTATTTTGATGAATCTATGTGTAGTATTGGGGGTATGAACCATGGAAAAGTTGGAATACAATAGATATTACACCAATATAAATAAAGAATGATTTCACAACAGTAGCAAAAGAGGTGATTTATTTTCTTATACTAACGAATCTCATGAGTTTTCTGTTGAGTTTTGTGTTGTGAAGTTTTCAAGTTTTGGGTAAAGATTTGATCGAGTATGGAATAAGGAGTGGCAAGAGCCTGAGCTTGGGCATGGCCAAGGCACCCCAAGGTAAAACTCAAGGACAACCAAGAGCCTAATCTTGGGGATGCCCCGGAAGGCATCCCCTCTTTCGTCTTCGTCTATCGGTAAATTTATTTGAGGCTATATTTTTATTCACCAGATGATATGTGTTTTTCTTGGAGCGTATTGTATGATATGAGTCTTTTCTTTTTAATTTTCCACAATCATCCTTGCTGTACATAGGTTTTGAGAGGGACACGCATGAATCGTTAGAATACTCTATGTGCTTCACTTATATCTTTTGAGCTAGGCAATTTTGCTCTAGTGCTTCACTTATATATTTTTAGAGCACGACGGTGGTTTTATTTTATAGAAATTTTCGAGATCTCTTGCTTCACTTATATTATTTTGAGAGTCTCTCTAAACAACATGGTAATTTGCTTAGGTTATCAATTTAGTTCTAATATGATGGGCATCCAAGAGGGATGTAATAAAAACTTTCATAAAAAGTGCGTTGAATACTACGTGAAGTTTGATTCCTTATGATTATTTTGAGATATAAAGATGGTGATATTAGAGTCATGCTAGTGAGTAATTGTGGATTGGTAGAAATACTTGTGTTAAAGTTTGTGATTCCCGTAGCATGCGCGTATGGTGAACCGTCATGTGATGAAGTCGGGGCATGATTTATTTATTGATTGTCTTCCTTATGAGTGGCGGTTAGGGACGAGCGATGGTCTTTTCCTACCAATATACCCCCTAGGAGCATGCGTCTATTACTTCGTTTCGATAACTAATAATTTTTTGCAATAAGTATGTGAGTTCTTTATGACTAATGTTGAGTCCATGGATTTTACGCACTCTCACCCATCCACCATTGCTAGCCTCTCTAGTACCGCGCAACTTTCACCGATGCATTAAACCCACCATTTACCTTCCTCAAAACAGTCACCATACCTACCTATTATGGCATTTCCATAGCCATTCCGAGATACATTGCCATGCAACTTTCCACCATTCCATTTGACGGTGTCCTGGACTAGAGGGTACTCACCACGTCGTCTCCCGACCAGCTGGATCGGGCCGAGGACCCCCATGGCGGTTCACTTATAGGCCACTTCGGGCAGCCCATGCCGCATACAAGAAGGATTCCACAAGACTTGGCACCCAAGACAAGGACTCCTCTGAACCCAAGGCCTCTGGTGTGTTATATAAACCGAGGCCAGGCTAGTAAATAGAACATCTCATTCATTATTACAATATTATGCTAGATACATGTACTATGTACTATCCTCATATGAATACAATCAGAAGCAGGACATAGGGTTTTACCTCCATCAAGAGGGCCCGAACCTGGGTAAAATTCTGTGTCCATGTTACCATTGCTCCAAGACGCCTAGCTTAGGACCCCTACTACAAGATATGCCGGGTATAGAACCGACATTGGTGCTTTCAATGAGAGCCTGCCGGCAGCCGCCACGGTGCGATGGGAATTCAGACCGTCTCCGGCGCGATCTACGCATCGGAGCCGAGCTTTATGGTCGATATCGGCATCTTTGTTGCCAGCTCGGCTGGTCACCTCGGCTGGATCGAGGACCACGCTCCACGTCAGATCAAAAAGATCAGACAGATAATTTCATTATCATTAGCTCAAATCTCAACCGAGACCATGGAAAAGTCATCCATGGAGCTTGGGGGCTTATCATCAACATTGCTCTCGTGCGATCACACAGTTTTTTTTCTGTACATCAGACTTGTTTTCGCTGCTACCATCTCTTCGGGAGTCGATTTGACGAATCCTTTGGTTAAATTGTGCGGAATTGAGTATACAACGACCCTGTAAAAATTTGTCGCCTTCCAATGTAGGAATCTCCGGTGATCTATGATATACCGGAGGCCTGTTGAGTTTGTATGGGAATCTGGGCGAGTTTAAGGTGTGGTCTCGAGATCCTAGCTCGGAGGTTATTTGGAATATCCAACCATTCATCTTCTGCAGAATTTCCATATCTACCACCTCCCAAAATTTCAGCTCGATCCGACCGTTCCAACTTTGGGAACCTTTCGATTAGTGCATCACTTTTCAGATGTGTTTTTTGCGCGAATACGAATCCGACCTGAGTTCATCTTTTTTCATGAATGAGATATTGGACAACCTTTTTGGAAGAATCTATTTCTAGGGTATTGTGTTTTGTTTTCGAACACATGCTCACAAATTTTGCTCCTTTTCGGAGGTAATCTTCACCGTCGTGCCGGTGTCAAACCAGCCCTTGCTCCACGTCTGCCGACCTGCGCTAGACATATCGTCATTTCATCGAGCCGAGCCTAACCTTATCGGATTATTTGCTTGGCAAGCCGAACAAGGGTTCGGCATCGCGAAGGCTAAATCATCACCAACACCATCACCCCATGGATCGCACGGGTCAAGCGCGTCAACATCACCGCTCGGTCACTTCATCAATCTAGCATTGACCGCGTCACAAGTTATGACCAACGTCAGCATGGCCGAGCCGTAGCTTCTTCAAACCGATGTCTGCCACGCCGAACCGCTTCAACACCTCGGCTGGCACAGCGGCTGCAACATCACCTTACCAACCTGCTCCGTCACCTCGGTTGGACCGGGAGCTTCGCCATCTCTTCATCAACCTACTCCGGAGACTTCGGTGTCACCAGCCGACCAGCTTCGTCATGTTAGCTGGACCGGGGGCTTTGCTTCGCCGTGTCTCGGCCGAGCACGCGCACACAACATCAAGCTTACGTTGGCACTAGTACTGTTACTAGATGCAAATCCATGAATGCCCGCATGTGTCTCTTTGGATTGCTACAACAAATAAACCAGGTGTCGGCGTCAAAACCGACAGATCTCGGGGTAGGGGATCCCGAGCTGTGGATTCTCGGATCAATAGTAACATGAACGAAGGAGACGATGTTTTACCCAGGTTCAGGCCCTCTTGATGGAGGTAAAACCCTATGTCCTACTCTTGTTTATATTTATGGTGTATCAAGTATAGAGTTGATCTACCTCAAGATCATATGTTGTGGTCTAAAACCTGAGGGTATGATGAATAATGTCGTAATCTATCGACTAGCCTGGCCCTGGCTTATATAATGTACCAGAGGCCTAGGATAACAAGAGTCCTAGTCGAATACGTTGGTGGAGAGGAGTCCTTGTCTTGATCACCAAGCCTTGTGGAATCTTCCTCGTGTGCGGCATGGGCTACCCGAAGTGGCCCATGAGTGAACCGCCATGGGGGTCCTCGGCCCAATCCAGCTGGTCGGGAGCCGATGTGGTTAGTACCCCCTAGTCTAGGACACCGTTAGTAGCCTGGGGACTCTCCTCGATTCTTCTGAACTGTTCTTCATCTTTGTTCGCCTGTCTTGAAAACGGGTTCAACAAATTTTCTTATCTTCGATCCTGAGGATCGCCGAAGTAAATCCGAAGAGTTTACACGTCAGGTATCCGAGGAGCCCCTTTATGTTATCGACCTTTATCAATGCCTTGTTATTTTTACGCCCACCTCAGGTTTGAAGTGTTTCCTATGCGGCGGTATCCTCTTGCGTTCGAGCTCTAACATTGGACTATATCCGAGCTCCATCGTCGGACTATATCAGAGGTGTCTTTTTGCAGCCAAGCTCCAACGCCGGACTATATCTGAGCTTCAATGCCAGAATGTATCCGAGCTCCAATGCCGGAAAATATCTGAGGTGTCATAGATCACCTCGTCTCAAAAAAATTGAAGGAGTTTAACCAAGCTTTAATGTAGTAAATGCCCTTTATGAAGCCAACCATTTGTATCCGAGCTTTATGCCGGACTACATCCGAGGTGGTGCACTACCTCGGCCGTGGGCTGATTGTTTGCATATTGAATTCCAATTTGTGCAATGTATTCTCTGCCGAGATATATAGCCAGTAGCCCTCAAGGTGCACGTTGGCCTAATATCCGGTATGCACCCGAAGGATAAAATCAAACCGCTGACCCTGGTAGCCCCTGAGACTCAGGTCGATTCGTAAACTCAGCTTGAGGATCAATTCCCAGCTCGGCGGCATACTTAGGAATAGAAACGCGGTGTAATATATTAGAGAAATAGTGATGAGCAAACGGGCCCTTGAGAGAGGGTCTTGAGAAGTTGTCGTAAACCATAATATATTAGCTTGATGCCGCATAGGTCCAGATGGTACCTATTGTTGTCCGAAGACGCGTTTGCCCATAGTTCGGTCAAGCCGAACACTAAGCACTTTGAATTTTCTGCATTGAATAGGCAATGCAGTAGCCCCCAAGACACTGGTAGGGTGGCAACACCAGATCAAGGGATCGATGTGCCCCTTTAATATTTGTAAATAATAAGTGCGAAGCCCAGTGCCCCCAAGCCTTCATGTGGGCACGGGTGGCCGAATTAGGATCGATATCCGTTTGACAGAAAATTTTGTTGTGTTTAACGCAAACTTCTTCGAAAGAGATTAAAGATCTCATAAAGGAGTTAGAGCTAACGAAAGCCGATCTCTCCAAGTTCGGCCTTAAGGGGCTTAATAGATAGGAAATCAATGCTAATAGGGAACTATGAGAGCGTTATGTCAGCTGCTCGGTTGTCTCAAAGAGACTGTGCCATTGACTCTTTAAAGATTGGCTACAGAAAAATTGATTTTTGCTCACAATTTATGTGTAATAATTCTATGTACCCAAGTACTTTACATCATTAATGCTCGGATCCACATTGTACAAAACTTTGTTGACCGACCATCGGCTTCAACCTCCTCAGCCAATAGCCAGGGAGTGTTTGTCCCACTTTGTAAAGACTTTATGAGAGCAAAGATTTGTGGCAAACGAGGCAATCCGGCCATACGGTTTTATAAACAAAGGTATGCAGAGAGATATGTTATATGAAGAAACATCTTCCAAAGAAAATAGTTCCGCTATCGGTTCCTTTCTTTGGGTTCTCTTGCTGATCATGATCATGAAACCTCATCTCCGATCAATGCGGGAGGAAAATACTAAGGATTTAGTTCGGGGAAAGTTCCCGAACTCTATGGTCCGAATGGACCGAAATTTTCACTTCCGGCATTGCCGACCAATTATATCCTTTAAGATCGCTAGCTTTCGGCTTCACCTAGTCTGAGATACTAACTCGGATGACCCGGTAGTAACAATCATAGAGGTGCTCCCTTTACTGCCTAGCCGAACAATCGGGAATGTAGGGGTAAGCACAGGAGCCACGCAACCCAGCTTGGCCAAAATCTTAAGTCAAATAGATGCATATTTATGGCTTTATAACGATGATTATGGAAGGCAGCCCTCGTATATTAAATACAAATGCCGATGATATGTTTATTTTGACTCTGTTGTGACTGTTTATTAGTTGAAAGTGGCCCATCGTCGGCTTCCACCCCTTTGTAGATACTACGCAGGGTGTTTCCGCAGTAACAAGACAACCCTTAGCCGACGTCTCGGTGCCCGGAGGCGGTTGTGTTAGCGGAAACAAGGCAATCGGATACACGGGCTTTATAACTTTCACTTAGTCATAGGAGCTTTAAACTGGGGAAGCTAGCTACGAGCCCCTGGTTAGTGTTCGGCACCGACCGAAGTCTAGCCATTAATAGTCCGGCCAATGTTATGAATGGCCCATAGTTTAACACAGTCATCGGATCGCTGGGCAGTTTATGCTTATTGTGACTGTCAGTTCTCGGCTTTCTCCACTGAGGCGCTTAACCATGTGAGCTGAAAGCACAATCGCAGTTGTTCTTCCTTTGCACACCTAGCCAAACAAAGCGGAATGAAGGAGGCAAGCACAGGAGCCGGGCAACCCAACTATTGACCAAAGACACAATTCGAAACCGATGCATATAAAGCAATACCCAAGAATGTTTTGCCGAATCTCTAAAGGTGTCCGGCGTTGCACTGCGAGACTTATGCTGGAACCACACAAATAGTTTAAAAGTGCCACAGGCTTAAAAACCAAAAAACCTCAGTAAAAACTGTACACCCTAACTAAATCAAGTTTTTGGTGCCAATCTGAAAATTGGTCTTAAAAATTGTGCTACTGTCATGCTTTAACATGATACACCTGATCTCAAGACTTCAAGCAGGTCAGCATATGGCTTCAACTTCCTATCCCGAAGGCGGAGTACTTCTCATTAGGCCAATTTAGCGAACTAAACTTGAGAGGCTTTAAAAGAGAAACTATGCTCCCCGGCTATTGACCACACACTCGAGTCGAAAAAGGTGTGGTAGAAAAAGACTTTGCAACGACCAAGAAGAAAACACACTGTTCGCACACAAACACGTCACCATGTACCCTCGACGCCAGGGGTGATGCACCGCAGCTCGCGTCGAAGAAGATCTGACCGGCAGCGTGATACACAGGACAGCCGGCAGATGCTTTTGTAGACCCGAAGCCCCGCTTGCCCGGGAGGGACCCCGTCAGGGCTCGCGGCGGCTATGGGCTGCTCCAGGTCGATTCGCTCGCCCCTAGAGCCTCGTGGATCCGCAGACCTCCAGCATGAAGAACTAGTGAAGAACGAGAAGAAAGATACAAATGAGAGATAAAAAGTAGATGAACACGAAAAAGTAGTAGATGTGTTTGTTCGATTGGTGTTGTTTCAATCGGCCGTTACCCGAACATATATAAGAGGTGGCTGGACTTCCCGTACAAGCAAAAGATTCATCTAGGCTTTCCTTACAAGAAAATTACATCAATTCACGGCCAAAACCCTAGTCAAATTCGGATTGGTTTATCCGAACTTTTCAAAACTGTTCGTTTAAACTAGCTGTACCTTGCGGGTATTGTTTGTGGTGGCAAACGACCTCAGATGGAAATTAGTCCAAAAGCAATCTTGACCATTTCGACGAGACGAACAACTTTCGTGTTGAACGTTTTTTCATCAGAGGTCATTTCGAAGGTCAAATCGCTCATTCAAGACAGCTAATTATTCACGCAGCACATCAGACATACCCACATATGTGTCTGGTTCCGGGCGTCATATTTTTGCTTGGAGGGTCGCGCTGTGCGGGATCTAACTTTTGCATATGACCTCGTATTGAGACGATCTTTATATCAAAATCGATCGTTTCAACGAGACGAAGACAATTCATGTAGATCAGTTTTCAATATGGGGCAGTCTTGGGGTGTAATCAGCCGAAAAGTCTTCTGGATACAAAATCTCAATACTTCGAACACAACTTCGGCCTTAGAGACGAGATCGGATGGCTATGACCCAAATATCAAAGTTTATCCTTTTGATGATACGAAACTTTCTCACTTTGAGAACTTTTTCATTTGAGGCCATATTTATTAAGTTCTCGGTCGTGTCAAGATCTGGTGTCAACACATGCCCCCCTGTTTTTTGGCAAACTTGTGTGCCGAAAAATAACTTGCACGATGATTTTTCTAAGGACGATGTCAACACTCCATCGGCCATTTTGCATGTTCTTAGGACGATAAGTATATATCGGCCATTGCTTGTTTGAACCTCTTGAGGCAAACTTGGGTGAAAACTTCTGAGCTTCTATAACAATCCGGTGATAAGGTTCCATAGACCAAAACCATCCTCCGAACCATATTGTTCTCCCTTTCGCTAGGATTTTGCAGATAATCAAGAATGAACTTCCTCCAATCCTTACTTCACCTGCATAAAAGTTTCATTAGTGGTCAAAGCGGTGGGCTTCGGTTCGGCCTTACCTATATTGAGACCTATCATCGGCTATTGATAGAAATGTAATACACCATGGTTAACATAGTAGCCGGATGCTTGCTGTGCCAACTCTTTCGAATTGTCATGTCTAGATATATGAACAATTTTAAAGCAACCCAAGGTAAATCTTGCATCTAGACATACCAAAAGATAAACTATAAGTAATTCGTCAAAACATTAATAACCCTTGGATATTTGTTGCACTACTAATAACGAATAACCGGAAGCCTCAATATGTATATCACCTATAGCAAGGCAAAGCTCCAATCTGAATAACAATGCATATTCGGCTTTGATCATTGTGCAAAAATATTTTAAGCGGCATGAGGCTTCACAAAATAGCTTCATATGGAGATAAATAAACAACACCAATGCCTTGGCCATTGTTACAAATTTAACCATCAATATATAATCTCCATGGTACTAGAGAGATCAAGCTAAAAACAATATTATGCATGATGTCAATATGATGCTCAATAAAAAAATCAACCATGATTTGGCCTTACGTAAATTCTAAAAACTAATAAGCCAAAGCACACCCAATCAAAACAGAAGTTCACTTTGCAATTTTGATGAATTGGTCTGTGCATAATATCTTCAATGGCATCAATTTGACAAATTCCTTTGCAAGGACTTATCTCAATCTCTACTCAAACTAAGGACGATGTTAGAATACCACACCGGCCATTCTTAGATATTCTTAGGGCGATATATACGTATCGGCCATTCCCATGAGGTCCATGTAGAATTCACCCACCAAAGTATGTATAGCCGAAATAAAACAATGAAATAGCAATAAAACATTTCATCCCTTTTGTATTAGCAACAAAAACGTAACTAACCAAATGTATAGTGATTTGGTAATACCCTGTCATGATATAGAAAATTATGTTGCATCCATGGAACAAAATAAATCCATGGAGGGTAATTGATCATACCTATGGATGAATTCCATGGCAAAGGCATCAATGGCATGGTTGAAGAAAATGAATGATGTGCTAACCGAAGATTTTGATGTTGTGATGCACACCTTCGGCTTAATTGTTTGTTGCTTCCATTCTTCTCTTTCTTCACTTTTATTGTACTTATTGCAATAGAAGCATGCACATCCTTTTTTTATGATTGATCCTCTTGGGAACCCATGCCATGTTCTTCTGTCTCAGCTCTTGTGCACTAAGATTTTGTAATTCCCTCTTTTGCCAATACGATAAACCAAGTGGGCATCTTGGCTGTGATTCTATTTTGACCTTGTGCACTCTCAACTTCTTTTCTTCAGATTTGGCACTTTGACTCTCAATAATTGGTTGCTTCGTCTCATTGCCCTTAGTAGCCAATGTCAACACTTTAATTGGCTCTTTTTCATTTGAGATCAAATCTGAAGTTGCACTCTTACGACCATCTCTTTTAACATGGTAAACTTGCTTGACCACCTCTTTCTTTTTCTTTGAGCTCTGGACCGATTCCTTATGATTGAAACGGTCTTTAACATGTGATTGTTCAAATTTTGATCTTTTCGGAGCTGCATAATATTAATGAGATGGTCTAAAATAAGATGGAGAATGTGCCCTTGTATCATACCTGTCCCATGATGGATATGAATCTACACGAGCATAGGGAGAAATCCAGGACATTGGCATTGGCGGCCCAAAATAAGGATATGAATATGTTGCATGGAAATTTTCACTTTTCCAATACCGATGCTCATATTTGCGCCTTGGGGGTGCTCTTGATGCTTTTGCATTAGTTGGCCGATAAGCACTTTTCTCTTCACTCTTATTTTGATATTTATCTAATAATTGTGCAAAAATGACCTTGGATTTCTTGCACTTGTGCTTATTGCGGCCTTTGTTTCCTTTGGTTGTGCTTGCACTGATCTCTGGATTTGCTTGCTGCCCCCAGTCCTTGGCGTCTCCATTGTAGCTTCGATAGAATTTTCGCCCTCAAGATTATGTTCATTATGCTCTTCAACAACTTCTTTACTTGAAAGCTTAATCCCATCACCTGCAGTTTTTACCTTCTCTTTAAATGGATCAGCTTGAAGTAGCCGATGCAAAAACTTTCTGTCGTCGGGACCAATCGGAATAGACTGGTGATCTCTTGGTGTCTCAACAAATTTCAATCGTCCTTTATAAATGGCCGATTTAACTATTTGACGAAACATGTTGCAATCCTCAAAATTATGCTTGGACGAATCATGCAACTTACAATACATTCGTCCCTGGACAGATGGCTCAACATGGTGATCAAGAATTCTAATATAATTATTTCTCAACAACAAATTAAATATTTGATCACACATGCTTGAATTGAAGGTAAACTTTTTATTCTCTATCCGATCTTGTTGTGAGAACGGCTTTGGAGTTAAGCAAACGAATGGTTCAGATTTTGCATCACCCCATTCGGCTATGCATTGTGTTTTGCACTCTATCTCCGATGTCTTTGGATAAGAAACTATACTAGCATCGGTTCGCTCAGAGGATTTTAACCTTGGCTTTAAATTTCTGAAACAAAAATAGTTAGAACATACATGTCTCAATTGAGACCAAGTGTAAGCCAAGTAAGAAATAAGCAAAGCTACCCAATTAGATATGAACTTTAAATAAATCAATGGGAAAAGCTTTGGCTGCAGTAATAAGTCACTATCGGTCTCTTTGAATGGTACAATATATTGACCGATATGCTTAGTAACAATTTTATTGCTAACAAGTAAATTGCCCTTCTTCATTGGTCTTTGAAAATTACTTATTAGAATTTTTCTAATAGATGCATCAACAATAAAGTTATGACCAAATCTGAAAATAGGTAAATTACTTGCTAGACATACCTCTTCAAATATGTTGGGAGAGCATGATGATTGCATATGATGAATAATATTGTGTTTTTCTTCTGGATGACTTCCCAACACCAAGTCACAATTTTCTTCTTGATTTCGTGCATCATAAATTTGAAGATCTTTGTCAACCAAACTTTGTTCGGCTACTTGCTCTTGTCCTTGAAGCTTGTCAATTTCTATGGCACGAAACTCATAGGGCAGGAAGTAGGTTCCATTAACTTCAGAAAAATCAAACATGGTTGTTTTGCTATGCTTGCCATGCCCTTTCTCAATAATGCTTGCCTCTTTGGATTTGATGGATTCGGAATATATACTACTTGATTCGGTTTTTTCAACCGAAGCACTTTTAGTTTCCGAATCATCATTCTTTTTGCCGGTTATATCAATCGGCAAGGCTTCTTTTCTTTGAGCCAATTCCCTATCAGTTCTCTCTTGGCGAAGTACCTGCACCCTATCGCGCAAAGCTTTAAATCCCCTCTCAATTCCAGCCTGCTCTAGATTAGTTTGCCTCCCAATGCTTTTAGAATCTTTTGGCAATGAAGTGTTAGTGTTGCCAAAATTTTGCAATTGTGTAGGGGGTGTATAATATGCTGCGGTACTAGGTGGAGGTGTATGCACTACTGTATAACCATATGCTCTTTCGCCAATTCTATCAATGCATGTAGTTTCATCTTCTTGCAAAACTCTAGCCTTTATTGCAGCATAATCAGGAAACAACCCCTTTTCATATTGTTCAAGGCAAAGAGCACTAATTTTCTTGTTTTGTGCCAAGCTCTTTTTAACGCAGCCACAAGCACTCCTGGAAGGGATTGCTCCACGATACTTTCAGATTCTTTCAGCAATGATTCGTGAGTGTTGCCGAAATTCTCGAATTGCGTAGAGTATGCATTATATGCTACAGTATTTGATGATGGCACATGTGTTCCTGTAAAATTTTCACTTATTCGGCTATGACCATGAAGATGCGGGGCCGAATTATGAACATCTATAGTTGCATACGGTGCTGAAAAATTACTAAAATGAGGTGTAGCATATGATGGTTGAGAGTAACTGGCCGAATAGCTAGTAGTAGCATGGACAATTCTCCCATCCATCAACAACGTTGGATTCACATACTGCAAATTAGTTGCCAATGAATAAAAAGGTGAAACACTTTCTTCTATGCTATTGGAAATTTTAACATGAGCTGTTTCAAATTGATTAACCGAACCCATCATGTTGTTCATCGACATATGGATTTGTGGGGTTGCCGATGCATGAGAGTTAGGATACATATGTTGTATGTTACTAGTATCATACGAAGTTGAAACATGTAAATTACTTTGAATCGGTCTATGTACGTAATTAGATGCCTTATTGAAAAACTAGGGCTGGTCGATAGAGTATAATTATTGAACGATCTAGTAACATCATATGAATTATTTGCATCTACAGTAGGGAATTGGGTATTCATATTAAATTTGTAAATTGCAAACCCTAGATGACGATCTCTTCGTAGCAAGAACGGACCGGAGACCGTTCAAAGCTTCGTCCCCAGCGGAGTCGCCAAAAAGTGTGTTCGCACACGAACACGTCACCGTGTAACCTCGACGCCGGGGGTGATGCACCGCAGCTTGCGTCGAAGGAGATCTGACCGGCAGCGCGATACACAGGACATCCGAGAGATGCTTTTGTAGACCCAAAGCCCCGCTTGCCCGGGAGGGACCCCGTCAGGGCTCGCGGCGGCTATGGGCTGCTTCAGGTCGATTCACTCGCCCCTAGAGCCTCGTGGATCCGCAGCCCTCTAGCATGAAGAACTAGCGAAGAACGAGAAGAAAGATACAAAGGAGAGATAAAAAGTAGATGAACACGAAAAAGTAGTAGATGTGTTTGTTCGATTGGTGTTGTTTCAATCGGCCGTCACCCCAACATATATAAGAGGCGGCTGGACTTCCCGTATGAGCAAAAGATTCATTTAGGCTTTCCTTACAAGAAAATTACATCAATTCACGTCCAAAACCATAGTCAAATTCGGATTGGTTTATCCGAACTTCTCAAAACTGTTTGGTTTAAACTAGCTGTACCTTGCGGATCTTTTTTGTGGTGGCAAACGACCTCGGATGGAAATGAGTCGAAAAGCAATCTTGACCGTTTCGACGAGACGAACAACTTTCATGTTGAACGTTTTTTCATCAGAGGTCACGTCGAGGGTCAAATCGCTCGTTCAAGACAGATAATTATTCACGTAGCACATCAGACATACCCACATATGTGTCTGGTTTCGGGCGTCATATTTTTGCTCACTGGAGGGTCGCGCTGTGCGGGCTCTAACTTTTGCATATGACCTAGGATTGAGACGATCTTTATATCAAAATCGATCGTTTCGACGATACGAAGACAATTCATGTAGATCAATTTTCAATATGGGGAAGTCTTGGGGGTGTAATCAGCCGAAAAGTGTTCTGGATACAAAATCTCAGTACTTCGAACACAACTTCGGCCTTAGAGATGAGATCGGATGGCTATGACCCAAATACCAAAGTTTATCCTTTTGATGATACGAAACTTTCTCACTTTGAGAACGTTTTCATTTGAGGCCATATTTATTAAGTTCTCAGCCGTGTCAAAATCTGGTGTCAACACACACTTGTTATAAAATGACTCATATAAATTTAAGAGCCCACATTTAACATGGGTAAAGGGAGTTTCTTTTAACAAACAACTCACGTGAGCATGGTCGAACCGAACACAAATTAAACATTTAAAAACTTCGAGCTTGAAAGTGACTTAGCTGATTAATGTGTTCGGCGTTGATGACGCGGGTCGAGCTTGCAGCGGGTCGAGGTCCCAGCCCCCAAATCGGTCCAAGGTGGCGGAGCGAAGAACTCGGCACTCCGAAGTGGCAACATAGCGCAGCCAATGTGGCAGGGTGGAACCCTCAGTCCGGCCGAGGCGACGGAGTAGGCCGACAGTATGGTGCCGAGGTCCCCGGCGTGGGTTAATAAAGTGATGACGAAGCCCCCGGTCCAGCCAAGGTGACGTGGTACGTCGGTACGTTGAGGTGACAGCGCTGCCCAACCCGAATCATTTACCTGTGCACAGAAAATAGTGCAAGCCGGAGATAATAGTGATAATAATAAATTAAAAAATTCATTAAATGATTAATAGTTTATGCAAAGTGAGTAATAAAGAAGTATGGCCCGTGTGCCAAACACTCGATGAGGTAGAGCTCTCTTGGCGATGCCGAAGTCCCCGAGGCAACCGAACCTGTCGGTATGGCAATTTGACCAACAAGG
The DNA here is from genome assembly GCF_003073215.2 of Triticum urartu. Classification (NCBI taxonomy): domain Eukaryota; kingdom Viridiplantae; phylum Streptophyta; class Magnoliopsida; order Poales; family Poaceae; genus Triticum; species Triticum urartu. Next base: position 159,717,157 of record NC_053027.1, read on the forward strand.
TGATCACGCGAGCCGATTTATGCCTATTGGGATGACGACGTCGGCCTGCCGAAGTGACCGCATGACGCAGTCGAAGTCGATTACCTACACATGTAAAATAGTGCAGTCAAAATAATATAAATATATAAAAAAAACCTTGCGTAATTAATTTACGCATTTTTTTAAAGAGATGTGGCCTGGCGTCGAAGCCAATGTCGGTGCGGGGCGCCGGCATGACAAAGCCTGTATTCACAGGGCGGTCCGAGTCCCCGATGAGGCGTTCGCCGAACTGCAGATGGGAAACTGACTGAACCATCACGCAACCATCGTTAATGCGGCCATCATTTGACAGACCTATTTACAGATGATGGAACAAACCAGAGTAATAATTCCTCGGGAAAAATAAACCCAAGTAAAAAATTCACTAGGATTAATAGCACCTGGTTTATCTGTTGTAGCAATCGAAAGAAAGGTTACTCCCAAAATTGGGACTCGATCCGCACACCCATTGCCTAATGGGCGATGAAGCGACGGCATGATGATGCTGGCAAAGGTTAGCTTGCCGAGGCAAAGCCCCTAGTCCAGCTAATGTGACAAAGATGGTCGGCTGGTAACGCTGAAGTCTCTGGAGTAGATTGATGAAGAGATGGAGAAGCCCCTCGTCCAGACAAGATGACGGAGCGGGCCGGTAAGGTAACGTTGCAACCACCATGCTAGCCGAGGTGCTGAAGTGGTTCGGCATGGCAGGCATTTTGAAGAAGCTACAGCTCGGCCAGGCCGGCGCTGGTCATAACTTGTGACATGGTCAATGCCGGATTCATGAAGTGACCAAGCGGCGATGGAGTTGGTGATAATTTAGCCTTCACGACGCCGAACTCTTGTTTGGCCTGCCGAGTTGATGATCCGATAAGGTTGGGCTCGGGTTGATGAAGTGAAGATCTGTCTAGCGCAGGTCGGCAGACGTGGAGCAAGGGCTGGTTCGACACCGGCGCGACGGTGAAGATTACCTCCAAAAGGAGCAAATTATGTGAGCATGTGTTTGGAAAGAAAACACAATACCCTAGAAAGATAAACTTCCAAAAAAAGGTTGTTCAATATCCCATTCATGAAGGAAGATGAACTCAAGTCGGATTCGTATTCGTGCAGAAAACAAATTCAAAAAGTGATGCACTAATCGGAAGGTTCCCAGAGTTTGAACGGTTGGATCGACCTGAAATTTTGAGGAGTGGTAGATATGGAAATTTCGCAGAAGATGAATGGTTGGATCCTCCAAATAACTTCTGAGCTAGGCTCTGGAGACCACGCCCAAAACTCGTCCAGATTCCCGTCTAGACTCGACAGACCTCCCGTATATCATCGATCGCCGAAGATTCCTCCATCGGAATGCGACAAAATTTTACAGGATGTTGTACACTCAATTGCGCACAATTCCACCAAAGCAATCATCAAAATGACGCTCAAGGAGGCGGTGGTAGTGGATACAGGTTTGCTGTCCAGAAAAACAGCACGATCGCATGAGGACAATGTTGACATTGAGCCCCAGAGCTCAATCGACGATTCCTTCATGATCTTGATAGAGATCGGAGTTGATGATGACGAGGACATATGTCTGATCTTGATGATCCGAAGAGGAGCCTGGTCCCTGGACCAGCTGAGGTGACCAGTCGAGCTGGCGATGAAGACGCCGACGTCGTAGTTTGATCTGTAGACCAGTCATTGATCCATTGTCGATCACAGAGTGGAACTCTCAATGAAAGCACCATTGTTAGCATTAAAACCGGTAGATCTCGGGGTAGGGGGTCCCGAGCTGTGGATTCTTGAATCAATGGTAACAGGAACAAAGGAAACGATGTTTTACCTAGGCTCTTGTTTATATTGATAGTGTATCAAGTACAGAGTTGATCTACCTCAAGATCATATTTTGTGATCTAAAACCTGAGGGTATGATGAATAATGTCATAATATATTAACTAGCCTGGCCCTGGCTTAATGTACCGGAGGCCTAGGATAACAAGAGTCCTAGTCGAATACGTTGGTGGAGAGGAGTCCTTGTCTTGATCACCAAGCCTTGTGGAAGTTCCTTCGTGTGCGGCATGGGCTACCTGAAGTGACCCATGAATGAACTGCCATGGGGTCCTCGGCCCGATCCAGCTGGTCGGGAGCCGACGTGATTAGTACTCCCTAGTCCAGGACACCGTCATGAGGTGCTATTATTTCTACTAATTTTTTGCTTGCATGGGCTTATTTTTTCCCGAGGAATATTACTCTGGTTTGTTCCACCCTCTGTACACAGAGTCAAATGCTGGCTGCATTAACGATGGTTGGGTGATGGTTCGGTCATTTTCCCGTCCTCAATTCGGCGAACGCCACGTCGGGAACTAGGATCACCCTGTGAATTCAGGCTTTGCCACACCGAATCCCCGCATCGACATTGGATTCGACGCTAGGCCACATCTCTTTAAAAATTAATTTGTGTAAATTAATTATGCGAGGATATTTGATATATTTATATTTTTTTGGACTGCACTATTCTACACGTGTAGGTAATCGACTTCGACTGCGTCACGTGGTCAATTCGGCAAGCCGTCGTTGTCGTCCCAATTGGCATAAATCGGCTCGCGTTATCACCTTGTTGGTCGAATTGCCATACTGACATGTTTGGTTACCTCTACCTCATCGAGTGTTCGGCACACGGTCCATATTTCTTTTATTAATCGCTTTGCATTAATTATTAATTATGCAATGATTTTTTAATTTATTATTATTCCTATTATCTTCGGCCTGCACCATTTTCTGTGCACAGGTAAATGACCCGGGTTGGGCAGCGATGTCACCTCAGCGTACCGACGTACCACGCCACCTCGGCTGGACCGGTGGCTTCGTCATCGCTTCATTAAACCACGCCGAGTACTTCGGCGTCATACTGCCGGCCTGCTCCGTCGCCTCGGTCGGATTGGGGGTTTCACCTCGCTACATTGGTCGTGCTATGTCACCACTTCGAAATGCCGAGCTCTTTGCTCCGCCACCTCGGGACCGGCTTGGGGGCTGGGACCTCATCCCGCCGTAAGCTCGGGCTGCGCATCGACATCGAGCTCATTAACCAGCTAAGTCGCTTCTTTATGTTAAACAAAAAACTTAGTTTGTTAAAAATGTTATTTGTTAAAAACACTTCTTTTACCCAAGTTAACTAGGGGATCTTAAATTTGTACGAGCTGTTCTATAATAATTGTTTTTTCCTAGTCGTTGCAAAGTCTTTTTCTACAACTCCTTTCTCGACTCGAGTGTGTGGTCAATAGCCGGATAGCCTATATTCTCTCTAATGCCGCTCGAGTTTAGTTTGCTAAATTGGCCTAACGAGCAGTACACCTCCTTCGGGATAGGAGGTTGCAACCGTAGGCTGACCCGCTTGAAGTCTTGAGATCAGATGTGTCATATTAATGCACGACAGAAGCACAAAAATAAGACCAATTTTCGGATTGGTACCAAATGACTTGATTTAGTTCGGGCGTAAAGTTTTTACTGAAGTTTTTGGTTTTCTAGGCTTATGGCACTTTTAAACTATTTGTGTGTTTCTAGCATAAGTCTCGCAGTGCAACGCCGGACACCTTTAGAGATTCGGCAAAAACACTCTCGGATATTGCTATATATGCATCAGTTTTGAATTGTGTCTTCGGTCAATAGTTGGGTTGCCCGGCTCCTGTGCTTGCCTCCTACGTTTCGCTTTGTTCGGCTAGGTGTGCAAAGGGAGAACCACTGCGATTGTGCTTCCAGCTCGAATGGTTAAGCACCTCAGTGGAACAAGCCAAAAACTGACGGTCACAATGGGCGTAAACTAGTCAGCGATCCGATGACGGTGTCAAACTATAGATCGATACCGATTACCCTGTGTTAAACGATAGGCCTTTCATAACATTGGCCGAAGTGTTAATGGCTAGACTTCGGTCGGCGCCGAACACTAACCGGGGGCTCGTAGCTAGCTTCCCTAGTTTAAAGCTCCTATGACTAAGTGAAAGTTATAAAGCCCGCATATCTGATTGGCTTGTTTCCGCTAACACAACCACCTTCGGGCACCGAGACATCGGCTAAGGGTTGTCTTGTTCTTGCGGAAACACCCTGCGTAGTATCTACAAAGGGGTAGAAGCCGACGAAGGGCCACTATCAACTGATAAACAGTCGCAACGAAGTCAAAATAAACATCTATCATTAGTGTTTGTATTCAATATACAAGCGTTGCCTTCCGTAATTATCGTTATAAAGCCTTAAACATGCATCAATTTGACTTAAGATTTTGGCCAAGTTGGGTTGCCTGGCTCCTGTGCTTACCCCTATGTTCCCGATTGTTCGGCTAGGCGGTAAAGGGAGCACCTCTGTGATTGTTACTACCGGGTCATACGACTTAGTACCTCAGACTGGGTGAAGCCGAAATCTAGCGATCTTAAAGGATATAATTGGTCGGCAACGACGGAAGTGAAAATTTAGGTTCACTAAAGACCACATAGTTCGGGAACTTCCCCCCAACTAAATCCTTAATATTTTTCTCCTGCATTGATCAAAGGTGAGGTTTCATGATCATGGTCGGCATGACAACCCAAAGAAAGGAACCGATAGCGGGACTATTTTGTTTGGAAGATGTTTTTTACATTACATAGTAATATAACATTCTCTCCGCATACCTTTGTTTATAAAACCGTATGGCCGGATTACCTTGTTTGACGTAAATCTTTGCTCTCATAAAGGCTTTATAAAGTGCGACAAACACTCCCCGGCTACTGGCTGAGGAGGTTGAAGCCGATGGTCAGTCAACAAAGTTTTGTACAATGCGGATCCGAGCATTAATAATGTAGAGTACTTGGATACATAGAATCATTACACATAATTTGTGATTTTACTTCGGATATCGATCCTTAATTCGGCCACCCATGCCCACAGTAAGGCTCGGGGGCTACTGGACTTCGGGCTTATCATTTTACTAATATTAAAGGGGCACATTGATCCCCTAATCTGGTGTTGCCACCCGACCAGTGTCTCGGGGGCTACTGCATTGCCTATTCAACACAGAAAATTCAAAGTGCTTAGTGTTCGGCTTGACCGAACTACGGGCAAACGCGTCTTTGGACAATAATAGGTATCATCTGGGACTTATCCGGCATCAAGTTAATATATTACAGTGACTTCTCAAAACCCTCTCTCAAGGGCCCGTTCGCCGATCACTATTTTCTCTAATATATTACACCGCGTTTCGATTCCTAAGTATGTTGCCGAGCTGGGAATTGATCCTCAGGCCGATTTCATGAATAGACCTCAGTATCAGGGGCTACTTGGGTCAGCGGTTTGATTTTATCCTTCAGGTGCATCCGGATATTAGGCTAACACGCACCTTAAGGGCTACTGGCTATACACCTCGACAGAGAATACATTGCACAAATCGGAATTAAATTCATATGAATCAGCCCCTTACCGAGGTGGTGCACCACCTCGGATATAGTCTGATGTTGGAGCCCAGATACAGTCCGGTGTTGGTGCTCGACTGCAAAAGATACCTCAGAAGCAGTCCGACATAAAGCTCGGTTGCAAGTGGCTGGCTCCATAGAGGGCATCTTTGGCATTAAGCTCCGTTCTACCCTTTTAACTTTTTCAAGACCGAGCTAATCTATGACACTTCGGATACAGTCCGACATTGGAGCTCGGATACATTCCGGCGTTGGAGCTCGGAAGCGGTCCGGCGTTGGTGCTCGGCTGCAAAATATATCTCGGATGTAGTCCGACGTTGGAGCTTAGATGCAAGAGGACACTGCCGCACGGGAACAACTTCAAACCCGAGGTGTGGCATAAAAAATAACAAGGCATTGCTAAAGGCCGAAAATATAAAGGGGTTCCTCGGATACCCGACATGTAGACTCTTCGGATTCACTTCAGCGATCCTCAAGATCGAAGATGAGAAGATTTGTTGAACCAATTTTCAAGACCGACGACCGAAGATGAAGAATAGTTTGGAAGAATTGAGGAGCGTCCCCAACTTGAAGACCGGTTCAAGGGGCTACTGACGGTGTCCTGGACTAGGGGGTACTCACCACGTCGTCTCCCGACCAGCTGGATCGGGCCGAGGACCCCCATGGCGGTTCAGTTATGGGCCACTTCGGGCAGCCCATGCCGCATACAAGGAGGATTCCACAAGACTTGGCACCCAAGACAAGGACTCCTCCGAACCCTAGGCCTCTGGTGTGTTATATAAACCAAGGCCAGGCTAGTCAATAGAACATATCATTCATTACTACAATCTTGTGGTAGATACCTATACTATGTACTATCCCCATATGAATACAATCAAAAGCAGGACGTAGGGTTTTACCTCCATCAAGAGGGCCCGAACCTGGGTAAAATCCCGTGTCCATGTTACCATCACTCCAAGACGCCTAGCTTAGGACCCCTACTACGAGATATGCCGGATATAGAACCAACACCGTTCATTATGACACGCTTCATTATTGTCATATTGCTTTGCATGATCATGTAGTTGGCATCATATTTCTGGAAAAGCCACCTTTCATATTTTTTATACATGTCACTCTTGATTCGTTGCACATCCCGGTACACCGCCGGAGGCATTCATATAGACTCATATTTTTTGTTCTAGAATCGAGTTGTAATTCTTGAGTTGTAAGTAAATAAAAGTGTGATGATCTTCATTATTAGAGCATTGTCCCATGTGAGGAAGGGATGAAGGAAGCTATGATTCCCTCACAAGTTGGGATGAGTCTCCAGACTTTATAAAAAATAAAAGAGGCCAAATAAGCCCACAAAAATAAAAGAGGCCCAAGAAGCCCACTGTTGGGGATATAACTCCTAGGTATGACCCGCCCTGGAGGGGCCGGGTCATGCCTTCGACGGTTCATTATGAAGAAGCCCATGAAAGCCCAGGGTGTGAAGGTGGTGACTCATGGAGGCGGGCCTTGATGAGGCCCAGGCCAGGGGCTCGTAAGCCATCATGTTCTAACTTGTATCGTAAGATAAGTATTAGTTGTAAACCAAGCCCCTCACGATGTATGAACCGGCCTGGACTCTGTAAGCCACCTCCTCAACCTATGTATACACTACAAAAAAATACACTTCCGTGATGATACGTGTTTGTCACAGTAGGTCACATTTTCTGTCATGCATGTACATCCATGACGATTTTATGACAGAATCAAGATAGTCATACATGTGCTATCGTAGAAGTGTTCCATGACATTACCAAAATTATCATCACGGAAGTGTCCACTTCCATGACGATAAATGGTGCATCATGGAAGTGTTTTTGTCAAGGGTAACTGACACGTGGCATCCACCGTAACAGGTCGCCGTTAAGCTATCGGGTCCGGTTTTGGATCCGATAACCCGTTAAAAGCCCGGAACAATGGGGATTTTCCACATGTAAAATTCTCATTGGTCGGAGGAAACACGTGTTGGCTCACCATTGGGACAGATGTCATCCACTCATTGGACAGGAGGCGCCTATGATTCGTCGACACGTGGCACGACCCAACAGAGGCACATTTTGGTGAAAAGTCCGGCCTGTTTGACTTGGTCAAAGAGGTAGCGGGCCAGCCCACGGAAAGCCTGTTAACGGTCTGTTAGCATATAGCCCATTTACAGCCCGCTAGGTCACGACTCATTACGGCTTATCCGAATTAGGCCCAGTAGCGTCATCTGGGCCGTCTAGTATGATTCCATCCCGTTGTAACTTCCGGCCCATGAATGGCCCATGTCGTCTTTCTGCCCATATGAGGCCCTTTGTAACTCTTGGCCCATTAACGGCTCATGGTGAAACTGGGCTGTAATGAACAGTGTATCGCTTTATACCCATTAACGGCCCATTAGTCCGTCGGCTGTTTCCAGCCCGTGTTAACTTTCGGCCTTCTAAGGGCCCATTTATTCTTGGGCTCATTTCCAGAATTTGATTACTTACGGTCCGTTACAGGCATGTTCAGCTTGTGGACCAAATTCAGCCCGTGGTTACAGTCGGCCTGCTTGTGGCCCGTTAACACGTTGGGATGTTTTCGTAGTATCATCAATTATGGCCTATTAATGGCCTGCTATGGTCGGGCCATAAAACAAACGATTTCCACTCTAGCCCGTTTACGACCCATTTTGCGGTCCGTCATTGGTCCACGAATAGTACGACCCATGTTTGGCGAAACGATTATACGACCCGTAGAAGGCCCATAGATGAGATGGCCCATAGAAGGCCCATGGATCCTATGGCCCGTGGAAGGCCCATAGATCGTACATCCCGTGGAGGACCATGGTTACTACAACAGGTAGCAGGACCATGGTCACAACAGTCCGTGCATTGCCATGGTTATTGTGGCCGCTAGAAAAACGCGGAAAAAGAACTAGAGTGATTACAAGCAAACAACTAAACAAGACAATAAGGAAATAAATAAGCAAGGAACTAACGCTAGGCTATTACGGCTACTACACATATTACATCCACTGGGCAACAAAGTTCGCCACCAGTGCAAATATAGGGAACAAAGCAGCATATTACATACACTGGCCGTCTGAATTGACCACCCGTGCAAATAAACGCGGGAGCAAAACAAGTCCATAACTGAAACAACTTCAGAATGGCTCAAGAAACATTATCCTGGGTATCCACCATGCTGGCAATAAGCTTAGAAATCTTATTAGCTTTGTCCTTTTTGGCGCTAAAATCCTCCAATGCTTGTTGTTGCACCAGAAAGTATGCATCTGAATGCTCCAGGGACTTTCGCAGTCCTTCCCTTCTTGTCGCAGCACAACTGATCAATGTCTTTCAGCTTGTAGTTGAGACTCAAGAAACCGAACTGATTCAGACAGTGAGTTTGAATAGCTTATGCAAGCGGTACTAGCCAGGAACTCGAACACTAAACCAAGACAAGACTTTGGGGTTGTCTCACTGTCTTCAAGATAGTTTTCCTTAGCTATTTTATCAGCTTTGTTGAAGACCAACAAGGATGTCTCACTATCCTAAACCTTATCTGCATTACTTCCTTTACCATTTCTTAATAAGGCACTCTTCCCCAATATTATGTCAGCATTCTAAAAGAAGAAACAAGCAGACACATAACAGGTTTAGCATGTACTAGTATATGAAACTCATTTCGGTGAACCAGTTCATTAGTAAGGTGGACAGGATTAAACTACCAAGTCTTCTATTACCAAGTAGTACATAATAAAAGCATCAAACAAACATATATCTATGTCCTATGGTCACTGCATCGTGTTGCCAAATCAAAATAGAGACACAGTTGAAATCATATCAGTTCAAGACAAAGCAGCACTGAAAGAATACAAAGCATGGGAATCTACATGGCACAACAAGATTTCAGATGGGTACCACAGGTCTACATGTACAACAACACGATTGGCTCTGTTGTGATGCTAGTAATGTGCATGATATGAGAAGTCAACTGTATACACAATTGAAATTGAAATCAACAGAGCTATTGATAAGAGCAAACCTGCTAAAGAAACATGCGTAAACATACCTGCTGTGCCATTGGAGTTTAGATTGGATCCTTCAATTTAAAAATAAGTTTTTATGAGTAAATACAGTGATACAAGAGCAAAGTAGTATGCACGATAGCAATGGAATCTTAAATGAGAACAATTGTTCTTCAGGTTTAAGCACTTGTTCTACATGAACAAAGTACAACAAGATGCAAGAATATAGTACTTAAAAATAGAAAATGAGCTCATAGACCTTACCACATTCTTGGTCCGGGACCAGTACAGAACAAGGCGTTCCCAGTCATGGTCCAGTAAATGTGTCTCAGGAGAATGTAAGGGAATTTGATGAGTTTCTTTGCTAGTGAAGTACGTTTCCTTCAGGTAATTCTGATACTGCCACCAATCATTCTTGAAGATAGCAAAGGTATTAGCACGGGTTACCTCATCCCGAGTTTCCAAATCGGTCCTTCTCTATAGAGAAAAAATGGGAAAATTTGTTGTATTATAACCATCATGGAGGTAGAATGTATGGGACAAAGCAAAGTAATTGACATGAATAACATTACTTACACATAACTCCTGGACAAACACCTGCAACTTGCATTTTCCTTCATCTTCGGTATAATATTTCCATGATGGAAAGATAAACACATAGGATTTAACAACATCAAATGCGATAGATGCTAAAATATGACTGGATGGTTGTGCTTCCTCCACAGGAATAGGTGTACTAACTGGTGGAGTTGCGGTTTGCCATGGTAGTACTGGCGCTTTGGGCACTGGAGCTGCCTTACTAACTGCTCTTGTTTGGGAGCTCTGTGGTGGAGATGGTGCTGTGTCAACAGGAACTGGGTTACTATCTGTTGGGGTTGGGGTTAGATTGGGTGAAGCTGGTTCTCTGTCCATCGCAGTAGGGGTACAATCTGCGAGAGTCTGGGTTATGTGTGGTTGGGCTGGTTCTCGTTCATGTACAACCGGGGTGCTATCTCCACCAAGAGGTAGCACTGTTTTATTTGAAGACCGTGTTTTACTCTGCTAGATACTGGCATCACCCGCTCCAATTCAAATGGCTGATAAACAGGAAAATAGTTGAATGTATAGACATTGTATGAGAGACAGATGCAATAGATAGTGTGGAAAAAAGAGGGTATGAAATAGTTGACATGTATATTGTTTAACTAAAACAAATAGCATGACATAATTTCACATATATGATGTATATCTGAACTGGATAGCATAGCATAACATAATTCAAAGATATGATGAATAACTAAACATGATCGCATGACATAATTCACATACATGTTATATAAGTAATCAGGATCACATGATTTAATTCACATATGTGATTTATATGCTAACCAGAGGGCATTCACATATATGATGTCTGAACTAAGAATATGGTGTTGAATATTGTGTATATGATGTCTAAACTATGCAATGCAAGACACCATATGCATGATATGCGTAGTATAACCATGCCAAGTTAGAGATTACACCTCGGTGGGGGAATTGGACTGGTCATCTGTCTCTGAATCCATCTCTAAGGAGCTATCGGGGCCCAACAAGATATCTGCTTCGACATGTAGCACTGCCTGCTCTGAAGGCCTTGTTTTCACTCCAGATTTTCCATCTCCCACTCAAATGGCTAATTCACAGGAAGAGTAGTTTAATGTACAAACATTGTCGACAAATGGAAATGTAATGAGGAAAAGGATGGGCAAGATATCATTCAAATATATGATGTCTGGTTAAATAGGATGGCATTGCACATTTCACATATATTATGGCTGGCTAAAAGACATGAGAGTGCATAATTCCCATATATGATATAGAAACTAAACAGGTGGCATTACAGAACATGTCTAAACTAAGCAGATGACATATATGATGTCGAAAGTAGGCACTGCAAGGCAACATATGCATGATATGACTAACATAATCATGCCAAGGTAGAGAAAACAACCTTTGGGGGGTAAATAGGAGTGGTCAGCTACGTCTGAATCCGCCTCAGAACAGATATCTTCCTCTGGATTACAATCTGGGGAGGTGGGGGGAGGGTTTGCCATTGAACCCATCATGGAGCGATGTCAGCATGACATTGTATGGCTGCGCAAAAATCTTATCTTTTTCTCTACATGTTCAAAATGACTGTGTACAATATCTGACATGCATACGAAAAAATATGGTGAGATTATGTAAGGAGAGCATGCAGAAATCTAAAGTGATGGTAACAACCTGTGGATGGATCCAAAAATAATGATAGCAGGCTGATGATTGCTCTAATTTAATAAAAAGATAGATGATGATTGCTTTACTATTTGTTTCCCACCCAAGATGAACAACATAAGAATACTCTAGGTGAACCATATATTAGATAGAGATACTATGCATTGCTGCCTCGATGCCCCACAACTAACTTAGAACTCAAGTTTGAACATTAATTTGGACCTGACTTGGAGTCTAAGAGGTGAAAAAGACGATAAAGTAGCAGGTAATTTTAAGCAATGCATAACATAAGCAGAAACAAAAGAGTGCGACCTCTCTTGTGGACCCGTGTACTCCTGAGGTTCATCTGCTAAGTCGATGATGGTGATGTCGTTGCGGTGGGTGCTGGCGGCAGGGAAGGAGATCTGAGGCGGCGAAAGATGGTCAGGAGTCGTGATGTCTGGTTTGGTGGATGCTTCTGTCGATGGAGCAACTCAGGTGAGGTGGACAACGTCGTGGCAGGAGCAGGACAAACCACACAAAGTTTTCTTCGACACCTACCTATAACTGAAGTAATTCTGTAAGGGCTCATTTGGCTTACATGATTCTAAAAATGTAGGGATAGGGAAAACACCGAAATAGGATAGGAATGCACATGGTAAACAGAGCATTTGTAAACACAGGATTTCTGTCAACTTGGGTGTTTGGTTCACATGAATTGGAAGAGCAGAGGAAAGCAAAGAAACATGGCCAAAATAAAGTGAAACCATATGAAAGTGTGTATAGTTAGACTGTTATTCTGCCAGTAATGCACTTTGTCTTGTTTTCATGCATAGGATTTTGAAAAGTAGGTCCAGGTGGATGTTTTGATCCATTCCTTTCAACAAAATGTATGAATAATTGAATAGTAGAGTGCCATAGGAAAATTTCCTATTGCTATATTTTCCCGTTGAACCAAAATAGCCTTAATGGATCGACATGAATGTAGAGTAATAAGTGATGCGACAAGTGTACAACCTCTTTGCCATAGTCGTGTCGACCTCGACATCATTGGGTTGGTCGCTGAAGAAGTTGAGGCAGAGGTGGCTGTCTGAGGTGTGGAGGAAGATCTGAGGAATCTGTAGACGGCGTCCAGGTCACTGTTCTGTTGTAATGGATTGTTCTGTCGTTGGAGCAGCTCCAGTGAGCTGTAAGACGTCGAGGCTGAAGCAACACAAGACATACATCATTAATCTCAAGTAGGATTCTAATAGCATCTCCAATAGATGATGTAAAATACGTTACCAAAAAGTGATAGATGTAAAATTTACATCACCAAAAACCACCTGACTACAACAGATGAGGTAAAAACTACTGACTCTGAACTTAACTGCCGAAACTGAAATTTATTATGGAATCTGAATGTTACTGTCGAAACTGAACGCAATGGTAGTAGAGAGGCACTTCACATGTAGTTTAGGGAGGGCCTGCAGTTCATCTTCAACCTGCACCCCCCTGAGCCGCCAGCCACCACCGGCCCCCGCCGCCCGCGGCCGGTGGTGCTCCCGCGCCGCCTCGCCGCCCCAAAACAACTCCCCACCACCGCCCCGGCCATCCCTGTAGCCCCCTCCCCCGCGTGCCGAGCTTCTTCTCCGGCGATCCCCATGCCATTGCCCCACCACCGTGCCCCCACCGTCGGCGACCACCGCCCCACCCTGAACCCTAAGATAGATAGTGGGGTACCTATCCGGCGAGCCACCCTCCCCACTGCGGGTGGTTCTTCCTTAACTCCAGGGAGCCCCCCTGAAAATCGACTGACTCAAAAGTTGATTCAGTCGACTGAAGTGTAGCTAAATCGGAGCAGAGCAGCAACACGAGCGAGGGGGAGAGCAGCAGCAGCAGCGCGAGTGAGTGAGCGAGAGCCGGAGCATTAGCAGCAACGCAAGCGAGCGAGAGCCGGAGCAGCAGCAGCAGTAGCGCGAGCGAGCGAGCGAGAGCCGGAGCAGCAGCAGCAGATCCGGCTGGTATGGCCACCGCCGCCGAAGGGGCCTCGCACTATGGGAGAGCCGCCGTGGAGATGTCGCCCGCAGTGCCGTCTTTGAGGTAGCCGCGCCATGGGGGTGCGGGATGGAGCACCGTCGGCGTCGGGAGGTCGAGTTAAGGAGAAGGTGCGATGTGATGAGTGTACAACCTCTTTGGTGGCGCCGAGTAGGCCTCGGCTTCGTCCGAGGAGTCGGTGAGGATGTTGCGGTTCCGGTGGCGCAGGTTAAGGCGATGCTGTGTGGATGGAGCAGCCATGATAGACGAGGCGATCGTCGGAGCAGCTCCTTGGAGTTGGAGGATGGGGCGGCTGAACCGGCGGGACGACGAGATGGACGACGGATCCTCATGCGGGGAGGTGGATGAGGGACGTCGCACTGTTGCGGTGGACGACGTCGTCAGGGAAGAGGCTCCGGCAGGGCAGCAGTGAGGTGGCGAACGGAGGAGGGTGGGGTTTAGGGGCTGGAGCAGAGAGGTTATGGTGGCCTGGGATTTCGAATGGCGAAAAGGAGGCGATGGGAGGGGGCACTACAAGAAAAGACACATCCGTGACATTTTGGGCCGAACGAATTTTTTTCCTGTCATACTTATGACACTCCTGTGATGATAATTGTGACAAAACCTGGTATCATCATAGATGTGGTGGGGTCCTACTTCTATGACAAAAAATCATGACAGAAAATGGGCTTTTCGTCCTGGGCGGGCCGGAGATGCAGCTGCATGACATTCTTTGGCCCGTCCATGACGGAAAAAACCGTGGCAGAAGCGAGGGCGAGGAAAATATCAGGGTGTTCTTGGTAATGGTGGGTGGTTGGATCTGAGCAATGCGCGTTTCTCTCGTACACGCACGCGCTTGGGTGCGAGGTGTTGGGCTCTAACTAAACCCGAGCAATTGCACTGCAGGCTACGCATTACTGAACCCGGGTGATCGATCGATGGCTATTAACTGAACCTGATCGAGTGATTCCTTCTCTACTGCTGCTAACTGAAGCCGATCGATGCTGCCTCTGGATGAACAGTGAGAGTTGCTTGGGGGGAGGGGTTGGATGAATAGTTCCCGGTGGGGGTGGATGAACAGGACCCCGATCGATCGAGCCGGTTGGGGCTGGATGAACAGGACCCCGTGGAGGGCAGGATGAACAGGACCACCCCGTGGAGGGCTGGATGAACAGTAGACGGTGGAGGGATGGATGAACAGTAGCCTGTGGAGGGGTGGTTGAACAGGAGCCCATGGAGAGGGCTGGTTGAACAGTAGCCAGTGGAGTAGCGCGCGGTGGAGGCTGGATGAACAGGAGCCCGTGGATGAACAGTCGCAGGTGGAGGCTGGAGGAGGTCGACGGTGGATGAACAGTAGCCCGTGGAGGCTGGAGGGGGTCGACGGTGGAGATGAACAGTATCTCGTGGAGTCCCATTTTGTGGTACGCCACACCCCTCCTGATGAACATGACCCCTGTTTCGACTGTAGCGCTCCAGCATAAGTCCGTTTCATCCATTTTGCGGTACGCCACACCCCTCCCGATCAACAGGACCTCCATTTCGACCGTAGGAGGTCCGTTTCCTCCGTTTTGCGGTACACTAGACCCCTCCCGATGGACAAGATCCCGTTTCGACCATGGCCGGTCGAACACAAGGCTGTTTCCTCCATTCTGTGGTATGCCAGGCCTCATTTCCATCGGCTGTTCCGCCAAGCCCTCCTGATGAACACGACACCGCATTCCGTTCCGACCTAGCCAGTTGGCTCCCCATGAACACAACGACGACGCAGTTTCTCCATTCCGACCCAGCCATGTACACGAGCCCTGGCCGTACGTATGCGCCAGTAGGCATTCGAGACCCTTCCCGTATGTACGTACGTGGCCGCATTTTCTTTCTTGCACACTGGCCGCTGTATGTACGTGTACATGCTACGTGCATGCCTCTACTATGACACGTGCACGCCTCTACATCGACCAGTATGTACGTACACGTTCGCGACCAGAATGACAACGCTACGTACACTTCGACCATGTGGGTCCCGACTATCAGGCACTTCCTTGCGTGCAAAGATGTAGCTGGTGGGTCCCAGCAGTCAGGGGGACGAATCATTTTTTTTGCCTGAACACACTTCCTTGCATGCGAAGATGTAGCTGGTAGGTCCCAGCAGTCAGGGGAAACGTTTTTTTTCACGAAATACAATTGCCCATCCAGTGGGTCCCTGCTGTCAAGTGGAGGAATAATTATTTTGCGCGTAATAAGGAGGCACTTCCTTGCGGCCGCTGTGGACCCAGCTATCAGCCTCTCCACGTACAGTACTCTTCCGATGGAAGTCATTCCTTGACCATGTTGACCACGCCGCACCGAGAGCACCAGGGCGGTGGACGACGGCGAGGCCTAGGAAGGGGACGACGCGGAGCCGGGGAAGACGCGGCAATGGATGCCCACGCGGAGAGGAGTACGAGGGTTCACTGGTTCGGCTGCGGTGTGAGGTCGCCGTTGCCGCATAATAACATGGGGTGTGGGTGAGTGGAGGGATGCCCTGGACAGCGGTGGGAGTAGTAGGGGGCGGTGAGGCCTGCGCGGTAGCACATTTGGCCACGGGAGGCAGGAGCAGGCGGCACGACCAACGCTGCTTTGGGAGGCTGGAGCAAGAAGACCAGAGGTTGAAGAAGCACGACGGCCGCTGGATGGACATCGTACGGCCACTGCAGCTAGAATCGTTTATATTGACTAAGTTGACAAAGCCCTTGGTACGCGCCAACTTAGTAGGCCCACAGGTCAGCTTCTGAAACGGTGCGCCCCAGATGTCAGGGGGAGGAATCATTTTTTGGGCGGGTGAAGCTAGAATATCCAAGATTGAAGAAGCACGGCATCCGTTGGATGGACATCCAACGGCCACTTCTGCTAAAACCGTGTGTTGACTATAAGTTGACAAAGCCTTGCATACGCGTCAACTCTCTTTTTTTAGGGGGCGCGTCAACTTAGTAAGGCCACAAGTGTGTGGCAGAGAACTTATAGCCCATTTGAGATATGTAAGAATGTGCAGCCAATTTTTGAATTCTAATGGAATTTACTACAGCCCATTTACAGTTTGTTAAAAGTACAACCCATTTCAACCAATCGTTCAAACCAAAATTCAATAAACTTTCCCACATTTTGATGGGATCCGAAATATTTTTATCCCGAAATTTCTAGTCAGATTAAATACAATTTCAATATAAATTTATATTACATAAAAATCCAACAAAAAGTTGCGCTCGCAACAATTAATGAAATTAAAATTTTCAATATCCAAAAATAATATTTTATAAAGTAATTACGAGTTAGGTGCATCTTTTATAGTTACTGCCCAGTTTTTATAATTACATGCCATTTATTATTTCTTAAAGCCCATTTTCTTGTTAAGCCTAATGCATCCCTCCTAGAAAAGATTTATAGCCCAGCAGGACAGAGAATAACAACTTGACCTTGCCTGGGTATTCCTAAAAAAAGTATAACTGGGCTAGCCATTTTCAGCTTGAAAAAAATTAAGATCTAGGCTGGATAACTGGCCTGGGCTAGACGGGCCACAACCTGCATAGTTAATAGCTGCAGCGATGTTTTCGTTGTTGTTCAAAGGAGAAAAATTAATATCTGGGCTAAACATCACTAAAAAAAAACTCTGCAGTGCTCACACCTCAAAAACACAAATACTGCTCGAGCTGCTTGGTCCCAGCTGTCGGCCGCTTCTTGTGCAATTCTCTCGTTTATTGACTACATAGGTTGACAATGGTGTGGGACAGTGATGTCAGGAAACCAGGAGTAAGCAAAAAAATTATAGTTTTATATACTAATAAGGAGGCACTTGCGTACGTGCGGCTATGGCCCCGGTGGATCCCCACTGTCATCCTCTCCAAGTAAAGTCATCTCCTCATCCTCATGTCCATTGACCATGTTGACAACATGAGACAGCGGCGCCATGGCGAGCGCAACAACTCGAAGGACGAAGGTGAGGGCCTCGCGGGCCTACAGATGGTCTGATATAGCGCCCGCTGCTCATTCGGGAAGCCAGGATCATAGGGCCACATGTCCGCGACGGCATTGTCGTTCGCTTATTCACCAGTGCTCGTTGAGGAGATGGAAGTTGCAGCACAGGTCCTCCTGCGCTGGTAGCTCTTCCGCCATTAGGGCGTCGAAGTGCGGCCGCACCTGCTCTATGGTGAACACGGCATGAACCGACTTGGACAGTGGCACCGGCTCCTGGTCGGAAGCTACGTCCATCGTATGATTGTCGTCGCTCAGCTCGGCGAGGTAGCTGGCGAGCCAGCATGTCCAGCTACTGGACCGACCCGCTACCAAGCACGAGTCTGACTACCCTGGCCCACCTAGACCGCCTCCCTCGCCCGCGCGCGCTTTCCGCCTGAAATGCTCAGTGCCGCCCGCCCCACTTCCCGGTGCATGCGATTGCTCTGCCTTCGAACGACACAAGTGCCATCCGTCCGTCCTTCTGCCGCCCACATTAATGATACGCGGTTGCCGAGGCGGCTACTCCGGTGCCACACGTCCGTCCCTCCGCCGCTCACCATTGCTATATAAACTGCTACACCAGCCATAACCGCAGTCATCCACATTCGTTCTTATTCTCCTGTCCACACAACTACTGCCCACCATGGCTTCCTCGTGCTCCAGCGCTCTTCAGGACGGGCGGACGACGGACCATAAGGAGATGGCAGCCATTGCTGCCGACTGGCTGGCCGCCAGGTAGCCGGAGGACGATGACATCCCAATGAAGAACATGGTAGTCAACGGTCCGGCGCCAACCCCCTCCTCCGCGCCATCCTTGCCGGTGCATTGCACCATGACCATCGGCGAGGCCCGTGCCCAATATATGGACACGGTGAGGTAGAAGCATGAGGAGCAGTTCCGGGAGGCACAGGCCGACGCCGCCTACAACCCCCATCTCCTCCAGGAGCACCTACAGGCAGAGGAGCAGATCGCCACGGAGCGGGCGGAGCAGGAGGCGCTGCTCGAATCGTACCGCTCTGCCCGCGAGGGCCGCCTCGAGCACTGGCGGTACCGCATGCGGGTGGCAGAGGCTGCGGCCGCCTACAAAGAGGGCGATGAAGCGGGCGAGGAGCTGTTTGGCGAGACCGAGGACGAGGCAGAGGACAATGCCGGCTCCGATGAGTCCCCGCTCCACTGGCATCGACGAGGCCCTGCTCAGCCGAGGCCCCGCGGTGCCAACAACGAGGCAGAGGACACCGCCGGCTCCGCCGAGGACCCACCCTGCCGGCAACGTGGGGGAGGATTTCCCCCGCTCCGCCGAGGCGCTGGCCGTCGGCAATGAGATAGAGGACATCGCCGGCTCCGCTGAGGCCCCGCCCCGCTGCCAACGAGGCCGCGCCACACAGAAAACGAGGAAGAGTAGAACACGGTAGGTCACCGCCGCTCGGGTCCAAGTAAGGCCACCGCCGCTACCCTCCGGTTGCTGGCACTAAGTTGTACATCATGGAGCAATTCTATGATTACAGGATGATTGAAGAGCGCTCCGTGGTTGTGCAAGCTCATGAGATACAGTCATTTGCTAGAGAACTTGAGCACTTCAGTTGTATGCTACCGGACAAGTTTGTTGCCGGAGGTATCATCACTAAGCTTCCTCGTTCGTGGATCTCATTGGCATTCTTGATGTGGAAGAAAAGGCGAGAGCAAAGGACACACGTGCTCAAGGAATTGAGGGAGTATCTAGTGTCAATCTGGTACAGAAGAAGAACTTCCAGCCCCACAAGTTCAAGAACAAGGGAAAGTTTGATGGTAAAGCAAAGTTTGATGGGAAGAACAAGGTTGTGCAACACACGAACTTCAAGAAGAAGAATGACAAGAAGAAAGGTGTTTGTCATGTGGGGATCCTGATCATTGGGCTCCTAGTTGCCCTAATTGCTATGAAAAGCTAGGCGGGTTGACCACTGACGGCCGGTTAGCTTCTTGGCAGCGACGTGGAGTCGGAGAGCTATGTTGGAGAAGGATGCTGCTTCTACTTAACTGCTGGTGCAGTTGGCTGACTGACAGGTGGGCCCAACAGGCATCTAGTCCACATGTCAGTTACACAACTGCACCTGCAGTTAAGTCACTGAAGCTTTTGTTCGGCTCAGCCGGACACATGTGGGTAGCTTTGGTTAATTAATTATACCTCCAGCGCACCCCTTTTTAGTTGAAGAAAGTATGAAATGTAATGAAATCCGGCATGTTTATATGAAATCCGACCGTGTATGAATGAATTTATTTTGATTAGTTCGAATTCTTGTATCACTGGCATTGGATGAACATGCAAAATAATACGTACTAGCCTTATTCCCAGGGTGATCACCTCATTTGCAGCAGTTTCACATGTACTCCCTGCAGTCCTTTCTAGTCTGCATACAAGTTTTGTCTGCAGTCAAAGTATCTCTACTTTGACCAATCTTATAGAAAAAAGTATGCACTTTCACAATGTGCAGAGTAAAAAGGAACAGAAGGAGTACAAAGAGTTTGAGCAGCTTTTTAGCATTCTTGTACATTGTAATCAAACACACATGCCTGGCAATTCATAGAGAACATTCGAAACAATCGATGATTATGCATCTCAGCGATTCACATGTCAGAGCCAATATTTACTTCAAAACTAAAGAATAAAGAATAAATGGATCGACGCTGCTGACAGCAAAGGGCGTCCCATTTGAAAATATCAAACGCATGTCTTCTTGCTAAAATCAATGAGAAAAATTTGACAAGGTTTTCCCATTCCAAAATATCAAATGCCTACGATTGTGGAATGGGCAGGGTTTACCATTAGTTCAGACATTGACATGGCACCTCGTGCTAAATAAACCAGCTATTCTTTTTGTGCAGTTCCACCAAAATCAACCAAATTCGCGCGTAGCTTGTATGATTTCTCCCTTATATGTTGCAACGCCTTGAACTTATCGGCACCTCCTTTCTTGTGGTGGAAATGAAAGATTCGATGTATTCATGAACATTTTGTGTAGTTCCCATTGAAATCAAGCTGAGCACCCCAGTTTGCACAAATACAAAAAAAGTGATTAGTATAAAGCAAATTGTACTGTGAATTGACAGTTTAAACAGGCACCTACATGGTCCATGTAGACCACACTTTTAGAAAAATGGAACTCACTGGAAAGAATCCTAGAACAACATTGTACTCGCGCATCACAGCAAGAAAATGGAGATTTGTCAGTCCTTTTGAGCTGAAGTTAGTTTGGTCTTGTGGGGGGTAATGTAACCATCCTTCAACTGCTCCTTCTGATGAGAAGATAGACATGGCTTCTTCATCCTGGCATAATCGGAACTAGTCACTTCATGTACTCCATATTCTTCTTCAGAGGAGGATGATCCTATTGTGCAAAGACAAGAGGATAACTAAATGCTAGCATCCCTGTTTGCTCGAAAAAAAGGAAAGGAAATATTTAAAACAACACAGATGAAGCACTTCTCAAGGACAATACCACTTTTTGATGACAGTATCTAAACAGTAGCACAACACCAATAGAGATGACAAAGCTCAATCATATGGATGAAATCAGTGGGCGAGTACCAACCTTTGTCAGGAGGCTTATTGTGTAGAGCATACAGATGAAGCACTTCTCCAGAACCATCTGTTGCTATCTACTGTGGTGGCCATGCTTACTATATACTCCTCGATTAGATTAATGTTTCCAACATCTTCTTGTGCAGTTCCACTAAAATATATGGTATCTTCAAAGAAGATCCCTGTTTGCACAAGTAGAGATAATTACGTATTACATTAAGAGTGGCGTCAAATCAGTGGCAAAACAATTGCTCGTTCCAGCCATAGAAATAAATTAAGATGCAAAACTATATCATTACTTGTGTCAGTGCTTCATTACAGTACCAGGAGTTGATTTTTGTTTTTCTTCTGCTTGTTCTTCCCCTTCATCACTTGGTTCAATAACAGACAAGCTTCGCCTTCAATGTAAGAGTTGGCATGTCAATTAGGTTGCACAAGTATAGCACTAAACAATGACATTAATTCTCTGATGAAAGTGGAAAAATACAGGCCAACAATTGTGAAATATCCTTATCTTACCTCAATGGGATATTGCGGTGCACATACAGATTGGAAGTCTGGTCTCCATTTGTGTAGTTCACTAAAATCAAGCAACATTACCGTACAAGTAGCACAACATATGAAAGCACACTGCAGAATCATGTGAAAGAAGGCTAGTACTGACCTCTCATGACGCGGAATTCAAACAACTCACAAGAATAAGATCTAAACCAAATTCGCCTTAACGGATAGGAAGTAAGATCTCCTCTTGTGCAGTTCCACTAAGATCAAGCAATCAAACAACGTTGTCGGTGTGACACTTTGGTTGAACTGCACAAAACACTCTTAAAACAAAAGTGTTTTGTGCAGTGCAACAAAAGGTCACAATGGCAACGAGGTGAAGTAGATAACCCTGTTTACACAGAGGTGCAAAGGAAACAACTAGTGGTCAATAATGGTGGATGACACAGAAGACAAAAAAAAGAAGCATCTACCTTATCTAAATGGGAAATAAAGCAAGACAGTAGCATTTCTCAAACGGTGGCATTGATTAATATTAACAGAGAGATTATATTAACAATAAAATTCGTTAAACATGTAATATGCTTTTAACTGTGGCATTGCATCAATTTTCCAGCGGCATTATTAGAGGGTGCTTGTTCACATGGACATTTTGGTGGAGGGACTAAGAAAACTCTGTGTTAGTCCCATCTAAACAAAACAGGAGGGACTTTTAGGAACTAAAAGTGGGCATTTGGGACTAAAGAAAGAAGACCCCGAGGGAGAGTCTTTTTGGGACTTTTTCCAACATTTTCCCCTGCCACACATCGCACCTTGTCTCTATTAGTTCATTACTAGGGGTAACATGGTCTTTTATCATGTCATTTAATAACCTTTAGTCCATGTTTAGTCCCTGGAACCAAGCAGGTAGGGACTAGGGAGTTTTTAACCAAACAGGGCCTTAGATTAACAACAGCTAAAGAGTTGCACGGGACAGTGGACGCACCAGCACCATGTGCATCTACCGATGTACTAGGGTGATGCACAGTCTGTTGCAACAAAGAACAAACAACCAAGGAGCATATTTGTGTTGGTCCCAATTTTGTTATCTTTAGACACCTTTCCCTATGTGAGAGCAACAAATCTAGTCCTGCTCAAACTCTACAGCCTTGTCCCCCAAAACAAAAGATCAGTTCGGTACAGATGTGCGTACTGCGTTTGTCATTGTTTTCCCTTTTCAACCAGCGTAGGTGCTGGATAGCCAGTCTATACTAGTACTTTCCCCACTTCCTTTCCTCTGTGAACCACGTCCTAGATTTATGCTATACAACTTTCCCCACTACTTCCCCCATTCCTGTCCTCTTTGAACCACGTCTTAGATTCATGCGATACAACTTTCCCCACTACTTTCCCCCTTCCTTTCCTTTTTGAACCACATCCTAGATTCATGCTATACAACTTTTCCCACAACTTTCCCCCATTCCTTTCCTCTTTGAACCACATCCTAGATTCATGGTATACAACTTTCCCCACTACTTTCCTGTTTGATCCAACACCTAGATTCGAGTGCAGAAGCAGAAAAAGCCCACATGCAGCTAGAGCAATGCATGTGGAATAAGTAAATTATACCTTAAGGTTCTTGGGGTGTGGTTCGGTGGGCGACCGAAGGCCGTTCGACCGACACTATGTACGGCGGTGAAGAAGAAGGGGTCGGAGGCCCTCTCGCGCCACCGCTGGGTGAAAGTGAACAACTGCGCCGGTAGTGGATTCCCTCCCTTGCCGACGGCGACAGCGTTAAGCCTCCTTCCCTTCCCGACGGACGGATCTTGCCGGCTCTTTGACTAGCAGTGAGGGGAGAGAGAGAGGCCAACGAAGTCTTGTTTAGATCTGGAGAGGGTGAGAGAGTGTGAAGAGAGCAACTACAAGCAGACCGCCAGTGAGGGGAGAGAGAGAGGCCAACGAAGTCTTGTTTAGATCTGGAGAGGTTGAGAGAGTGTGAAGAGAGCAACTACAAGCGCTGAGGCTTCAGCGTGTATATATATACTGGAGAGAGTGTAAAGAGTGCAAACCCTAGAAAACAACCACCGAGGCTGCAGCTTATACGTGATGAGGTGATTATATGGTCACTACGAGATAGTATAGCTCCGTATCCATCCATTTTGACCAGTCAAAGAATCCTCCTGGCATGAATTATGCTCAAGTGTAGTTATCGAACCCGAGACCTCAAGTTTGATGAGCGAACAGGCTAACCAGCTACACAACCCTCCCGTTATGTTCAACGAGAGGAAAATTATCTTTTATACATTCCTACATTCGTGTGACAAGCATGTCGTGTTTTTTTTGTGTGGGAGTCATTGGGATTTAAATCATAATCGTGTCATGTGGCTTTGGTGGTAAGACTATCCACAGTGGTGCAGAAATAATGCAGCCTTAGTCACCTTACCTCTCTCCACGTAGTACGTTGGGTCCCACCAGTCAGAGGGTGAAACAAACAAATTAATAAGAAAAATGAAAAGTGCCAGCGGTATATCTTACCTCACAGACCTCGCTACTTCTCGGGAACACTGTCCAATTGATCCCTCTGTTCGCTCACGTACTATTTTAAGTGAATCCTTATTATAACATGCATACAATTTTGGGCACTTGTATTCGACCTAAGTCAGTGTGCCACCGTATCTCGTATGACTCCCTCTATCTAGGTGTAATAAGTCACGTTAGAAGGTGCAGCGGGACCAAGGTGCAAGCAGATTGGAGAAGGAGAAACTTGACCGGTCATTCCTCCAATCAAAGCCCTGATTCCTGTCTCTAAATGCAATAATTAATCCAAACAACTAAGAGATGCCGTTTTAGCTACCATGCAGGGCCACGTATTAACTCGCATGCAAGCAAACTTTGATTTCTTGACTGATCAACGCATACTTGCGCTCCATGCATTGGGTTTCTGGGGGAGATAACAAGGTAGTGTAAGGAGCGTTTGGTTACATTGCTTAGGCTGGTCATAGTGGCGAGTAACTTGGACTAGTACAACATGCATATGTTACTAGTCTATGTTACTACTACGCGAAGTTTGCCATCGGAAGAGAGCCGATCTGGCTCTCCTGAGCTAGCAAGGTTTTTCTAGCCCACCCAAGCTAGCTGGCCCACAAAAGCTAACATATTTTAACAATTCCAAACGCCTACTTGCCCGGCTATGCTATAAGCTGTTCTTGCTAAGGATCCAAACGCTCCCTAAGTAACAACGCTCGCTAGCAACGAGGCCAGGAGGGGATTGAGATGCGAAGTTAATGGACGACGCCTAAATTTTTTGGGAATATCTGATTTCCGTAGGATGAATTAACACCTAGACGGAGGGAGTACTACTCCTCAGTCCAGGTTTGATGGAATATTCATCACCTCTTCTCTTCTTGTACGTACTCCATTTGTATCTCACTTCCTGTGGCTTCGCACTCGCATGATTTTCCTATTCTATGAACCTGTGTGTGCGTGCGTGTGTGTGTGTGTGTGTGTTTAACATCATGTGTGTGTTATAGAGAGCGACATATCGACCTACTCCTATAGTGAGATGGTGTGTAGTGTACGATTTTTGCCGCGAGAGTCGGTGCATCCTCTCGTTTCCGGGCGTCCGGTGGGGACAGGCGGACAGCTGCCATGCCCGCTCCTGACCAGCCTGGCCCACCCAAAGCCCTTCCATCGCCCCCACGTGCTTCTCGCACAAAACGGTCAGCGCTGCTCCAAAGAATCGGTGCCACATTCATGCCCGGGCAAAGCGGACGCGACCTCTCACTGGCGCCTGCGTTGAAGGGAGAAGCGGATTCAAGAGTGATGGTTGCTTCGTCCGTCCAACTTACTGTTGGGTCTATGTGATTTGACGACTCATTGGTCATTATTACTGAGGTGGTAGTACTACTGGATGTCCAACGCTTTCGGTGAAAGGAGGTACTACTAGATTACAATTTTCTCCATTCTTACGGCGGAGGAGTGCAAGAGCAGTGAAAACACGCAGGCTTAGTGATTACATGGCCCACCTCACACTATCACCATATTTTCTGGACACCGTGTGACACCTAACTCTTTACATAGTACTCCCTCCATTCCTAAATATAAGTCTTTGTAGAGATTTCACTAGGTGGACTACATACGGAACAAAATGAATGAATCTACACTTAAAATGCATCTACATACATCAGTATGTGGTTCATGGTGAAATCTTTACAAAGACTTATATTTAGGAATGGAGGAAGTACTTGTATAGTACGTACTGTAATTTATCAGCGAGATAGTACAATGCTATGAAGCTTCCAGCTTCTATTACATGTATCTTGCGTCCAAGGTTTCCTGTTGCAACATTTCATCAAATACAAAGGAGACTAACATGCATGATATTGCATCTCAATGATTGACAGATCATAGCAAATATGTACTCCCTTCGTTCCAAGATAAGTGTCTCAACTTTATGCTACATACGGAGCAAAATGAGTGAATCTACACTCTAAAATACGTCTATATACATCAGTGTTTGGAGTCTGTACTAGTAGTTCATATTGAAATCTACTAAAGGACATATATATTCCAAACAATATGATAATCTCTCTAACCAAGGTAGTAGGGACGAGGAGTAAACGGAGGGAGTAGTAAAATTTTCTCCTCGTCCTGCGAGCCACCGCGAGCGTGGGCGAGGGAGCGAGCGTAAGGCGTACAATACTACTACTACTCATGCAATCCCTAGCCATTGAAACAGAGACAACTAAAGAAAAAAATGATCCATGCAGTCCCTAGCCCTTGAACCATAAACCCTAACCAGGCTTTAATTTGCTGGCAACATCGACGCTTCCTAAGAAATGAAGTTTGCAACCCTTTGACCATCGGATCATTTTGTGCAGTTTCACCAAAATCGAGATGAGCATCCCTGTGGCAAAGAAATTGAAGAAGCATGATTAGAATAAGATTCCTGGGACTAGTTGATGAGACATAAACTCATCACAAATACATAATGTAGAGGCCACTAGAGGTATGTGCGGGGCAAAGAAGTAGAGAAATATCCACATGGAGTGATGTGGGCAGCTGGAGCAGTGGTGCAAGCCGGCTATAAAGGGAGTTGTACCTGAGGGATGTCGGGACGTAGCTCAACCTAGAGGAGGGTGGCGGGAAGAGGCAACTACCCATGTCGCGGCAGTGAGCAATGGACGAAGGCAACCTCACCGGTTTTGTGAGAGAGAATGGCGGGGACCCCTGAACGGGACGTGACGATAATGGGTTTTCGCCATCGGCGACGGTTACCGCATCTACACTAAGCATCCACCCCTTCCCCCAGCGGACGTGATCCGCCGGGATGTTAGAGATGTGGCCACAGTGGTTTTGTGCGAGAGAGTGTAAAAACTGAAGAGAGCAACCCCAGCAAGCAACTGTGTT
The DNA here is from genome assembly GCF_003073215.2 of Triticum urartu. NCBI lineage: Eukaryota > Viridiplantae > Streptophyta > Magnoliopsida > Poales > Poaceae > Triticum > Triticum urartu. The sequence continues at coordinate 159,744,263 of NC_053027.1, forward strand.
GGCACGTCCTGCCTATGTATATAGTGGAGCGGTTTCCTTTTCTCTCCATATGAACCTATTTATATTGCGTACGTGCCACTGAAGAAAAAAACTTTATTTATAAATGACGCGACACCTACTACTCGTTCTCCTATAAACCTTGTGCTTGGCATCTCCAAACTATTAACCATGCGATTGGCTCTTCGCCTCTTCGGAAGTCGAGCAATAATGGTACTGCAGTATATATCGTTCTGGCTATATGAGACCGAATGAATTGCTGCACGTCCACCACGTAGCGAGGGAGAGTGCGTACTATTACGTCCTTTTCAATATGGACTACATACGGAGCAAAATGAGTGAATCTACACTCTCTAAAATACGTCTATATACATCAGTGTTTGGAGTATGTACTAGTAGTTCATATTGAAATCTACTAAAGGACATATATTCCAAACAATATGATAATCTCTCTAACCAAGGTAGGGACGAGGAGTAAACGAAGGGAGTACTAGTAAAATTTTCTCCTCATCCTACGAGCCACCACGCGCGTGGGCGAGGGAGCGGGCGTAAGGCGTAGTAAGAAAGCTTCACCTCATCTTGCGAGCCACCGCGCCCGTGGGAGGGGGAGACGGTGTACAAGCAAGTTTCTCCTCATTCTGTGAGTTGACGGGACACTTCAAAAGTACTCCAGTGTATAGAGCCTCGCCTCTAAGGTATGCCCCACATGGTTTGCCTCTTTTTTAACATAACGCGTCAAGTCGCAATTTGTTTGTTCACCCGTGGTAGACGATCCTCCCTTCATCTAGTGGACAACCATTACACGTGTCAAATTACCACGTGGGCTGCCTTTTCGTATAGAAATGAGCTCCACCATGTACCCGCGCGGGTGTGGTTGGGAAAGAGACGGGAGTACATGCACCGTGCGTGCACCTCTTCTCTTCGTGCACGTCCCCCACCTACGTGGGTCTATGTGAGAGATACAAACCTAGACAAATGGCTTGTGCGTTCGTGAGTGTTTTTTGTTTTTTTGGGGGAGGTTGATTTCGTGAATGTATTTGTGGGAATATGTGTTGATGACATCTCAAACAAAATTTTGCATGCAATGTGTGTGAAATGGAGGCCTATCCATATCATATATAGAGGGTCGGGCGATCCACGAGAAGAGAGGGAGGGGTCATAGATATCGATAGAGTCGAAGAGAGGATCAAGTGGGTGGGTGCGAGATCGATGAAGAGAGCCATCAAAATTGTGTGTGTGTGCAAGTCAAAGATATAGGGCGACTGACCTAGTTACCGGAACGTCAGAGGGCACAGGTCAAGTTTGTATGTGGCAGGGAGACATGACTAGAGCGCTCGATGTATCGGTGTGTGTGTGTGTGTGGGAGGGGGTGGGGGGAGGGGTAGGCAGAGGCCTAACTATAGAGGTAGAAAGACTCGTATATGTGTTGAGGAGAGACCCAGCTATGTCTTGAGGGAGATCGGTCGACATCCATACATAACTGAAGGACGGGAAATAGGATGGGACAGAGAGAGATAGAGAGAGAGAGAGAGAGAGGTAGAGTGCTGGATGGGTGATGGAGTTGCTTCTCGGAGATGGTGGGAGAGGCCTACTAGACAAAATGAGGGTGGAACTACAATATTATCAATAGGAGTGGGGATGTGTTTCTGTGTGTGCCTATGCGTGATAGATCTGTCGGGACACATCCATGGATGATGAAGGGGAACCATGTGTTTGGTAAGGAAACCTAACTAGATCGATAGATCAATTGTTGTTTGTCGGAGGAAGGGATAGACATAACTAATGAGGTAGATTGATCGATGCGTGGGGAAAAACGAGTTATAAGGACCTAGCTAGCTATATGTATAGCGGGAGATCGGTCGGTGTACGTCCATTTGTTAGAGGCAAATAAGGCCCGGCGAGATGGATAGACAGAGAGAATGGAGCTAGGAGGTGGTGCGAGATGCCTAGCTACTAGCTATATAGGGGGAGGAGTGTGCGGTTGTGAGAGCGATGAAAAGAGGGGCGAGAGTTTACACGTGTGTGGGACCGTATGAGAGACATGAGGCAAGGACACATAAAGGAGGAGATTGAAGGTGCGTGTGTATGTTGTAGGCAGACATCGTTGGAGAGGTTTATCCATCTATGTGTGTCGGAAAGGAGTTGTGGAGACTGTGGGAGAACGACCTAAAGAAAAAAATGAATGTGCGTGATGGATAGAATGCTGAGGTAGGGGGGGAGGGCGTGTGCATGCATGAGAGAAAGTTAGTGGTAGCTACGAAGGTTAGAGGATTGTGTGGGTGTAAGAGACTAACAAAGATCATAATTTGATATGAAAGTGGATTCATATAATTGAATAGGAGATCATAGTGTTTTAAACATATGCATGCATGAATATAGCGGTGATACGCATGTTGTGGTTTTGCACATGTTATACCATAATGTGATAATGCATGGCGTTTGCAACTCACAGCTAAATGTCGAACAATCTAAACCATACTATACAACGAACAATCTCACATTTTATTTAAATTTGTGATAATGTGTGGTGTTTGCAGCTTACAACTAAATATCAAACAATCTACACAATACTATATATCAAACATTCTCACATTTTATTTGAATTTGTGGTAATGTGTGGTGTTTGCAACTCACATCTAAATACTTGTAGGCGTAGGGGGCGGGGCACCATACATAATGTGATAAACACATTATACATATGAGACATGGTTTAGTTTGTGAAGATCTAGCAAGAGCTTGAAATGTACTATGATTTGAAATCAACATAAAGTGGATTCAAAAAATCGAGTTCGAGTTCATATAGTACACATAGTTCATATGTAACTCGAGACTAATCATGTGGTGTGCTGTGAAGATAATACACAAACGATGGTTTAACTTGACAATAATGACGATTGTAGATCTTATTAAAACAGAGAAACGAATTCAAATGCTTTGACTTCACAACAATCATTATTGTAGATCTTATTCAAATAGAGAAACAAATTCAAATTTAGTTCATATTGAAGCGGTAGTATATACGTTTGGAATGCACTAACACATTCATTTGAGTACTAGGTTGCATGCGTTATACACGTAGCGAAATATTTTAACTGCGAATTCATTTGGTACAGTACAGGTTAGGCTTGTCCGGAAATTTCAACCTGCGCCTTGTTAGCCTGAAATATTTATGATATATCTTTGTCTCGTTGTGCTCCGACAACTCCCTTCATCTCAACCTGCGCCTTGCTATTCCAAAATTACAACGCGCACAAAAACTCCCACCTCCTGTGAAATCCCAACACGCGAAATGCCCGTGATACCTCTGAACCTAAAGAACCGCCTCAAATCGGTGGGGGTACTTTCGTAACTTGCCCCACATTTTGGACAAGCGCGTCCCTAAGCCATGGTTCCCCACTCCCATCCCATCCGCCCACCCATTCGTACACCGAGGCCGGCAAAACCCGTGAAGCCCCACACCCTCCTCCGTCCGCCACCCAGCCGGAGCCTCTTCCCCGACGACGTCGTCCACAACAACACCTCGACGTCCCTCATCCACCGTACCGGAGGAGGATCAGTCGTCGATCTGGTCGTCCCATCGGTTCAGCCACCCCGTCCTCCACCTCCAAGGAGCTGCCCCGATGTTCCCCTCGTCTTTCGTGCCACCTCCATTCCCACACCGCCGTCTTCACCTGCACCACCGGAAGAGCATCATCATCACCGTTTCCTCGGATGAAGTTGCGCCCTAATCGGCGCCACCAAAGAGGTTGTACACTAATCGCCGCATTTTCTTCCTGATTCGATCTCACGGTGCTGCCGGCGCTCCGTCCCGAGCCAACACGGCGCAGCTCCATCCACGACGGCATCGCCGACCACTTCCTCCACGGCGCCGCTCCCTCAGCGGCGACGTCCACATCAGTAGGAGCTCCTGCTGCTTTAGCTCTCGCTCGCGTTGCTGCTCTGCTCTTGCTCTAGGTCCCCTGCCTGGTCTGCTCTTGCTCTTGCTCTTGCTTGCGCTTCTGCTCTCGCTCTTGCTCTTGCTTGCGCTTCTGCTCTCGCTCTTGCTCTTGCTTGCGATGCTGCTCCGATTTAACTACACTTCAGTCGACTGAATCGACTTTTGGGTAGTCGATTTTCAAGGGGGGGGGGGGCTCGCCGGAGTTAAGGAAGAACCAGCCGCAGCGGGGAGGGGGCTCGCCGGAGAGGTACCCCACTATCTATCTTAGGGTTCAGGGTGGGGGCGGTGGTGCGGGCGGTGGCGTGGGGATCGCCGGAGAAAAGCTCGGCACGGGGGGAGGGGGCTACAGGGATGGCCGGGGCAGCGGCGGACCGGCAGTGGGGAGTGTTTTCGGGGCGGGCGGGGTGGCACACTGCCGGCCGCGGGCAGTGTGGGGGGGCTGTTTGGCCGGTGCTGGCTGGCGGCTCAGGGGGGTGGAGGTCGAAGATGAACTGTAGGCCATTTGGCACGGCTTGGAAAATCTGGACTGGAAACAAGGTCTTCGGAGCAGACAATGCTATCTGACGAAGCGCATGTCTTACTGGTTACAGATAGCTCCTCAGAGGAGGATTCAGAGACAGATGACCAGTCCTATCCCCCCCCCGAGGTGCATGCTCTAAGTTGGCAGGGTTATGTTGCTCATATCGTGCGTATGGTATCTTGCATTGCTATGTCATTTGCTTAGTTTAGACATGCTTTGTGTGAATGCCACCTGTTTAGTGTCTAGTTACCATATATGTGAATTATGCAATGCCATCTTGTTGCAAGACATTATATATGTGAATTATGCAATGATATCTTGTTGCAAGGCATTATATATGTGAATTATGCAATGCCATGCTGTTTAGGCCAAGCGTCATATATGTGAATTATATCATGTCGTCCTTTTTTGTATTTCTCATTGCTTTTGTCGACAATGTTTCTATATTCAACTGCTCTTCCTGTGCATGAGCCATTTGAATTGGTGATGGAGAAATCTGGAATGAAAACAAGGTCTTTAGAGCAGACAATGCTACCTGGTGAAGCAGATATGTTGCTGGTTATAGATAGCTCTTCAGAGGAGGATTCAGAGGCAGATGACCACTCCTATTATCCCCCTGAGGTGTATGCTCAAACTTGGCAGGGTTATATTACTCATATCATGCATATGTTGTATTGCAATGCTTAGTTTTTACATCATATACACGATATTGAATGCCATATCCTTAGTTGACACATCATATATGCGATTGCCCCCTGCTCACTTCCTTAGTATATAAATCATATATTTGAATTATATCATGCCATGATGTTTACATAGACAGCATGTATTAAAATTATGGCATGCCAACCCATTTTCTAAAGACATAATATAGTTATATCATCTCATCCTGTTCACATAGTCATCATATTTTGAATTATGTCATTCTATCCGTGAATTATATCATGCCATCATGTTTCCATCGACGACAATTTTGTGATTTATGGCATCCTGTTTACATAGTCATCATATTTATATCATGTAGTTATATCATGTCATCCTGTTTACATCGTATAGTTATATCATGTCATCCTGTTTACATAGTCATCATATTTTGAGTATGTCATTCTATCCTGTTTAGTTACCCTTCATACATGCAAAATTGTGTCATGCTATCCTGTTTAATTAGCCATCATATATTTGAAATTATGTCCTGCTATTCTGTTTGGTTAGACAACATAAATGTGAATTATTTCATGCCCTGTTTTCTTCCCTACTATCCGTTGCACCTGTCTATCTTACAATGTCTGTACATTCAATTACTTTTCTTGTTTATCAGCCATTTCAACTGGAGGGGGTGATGGCAGTATCTGTGGGAGTAAAAACACAGTCTTCAGAAAAGATCATGCTACCTGTCGATGGAGATAGAACCACGGTTGTACTTGCCCAAGAACTAGCCCCACCACACATAACCCCGACTCCCCCTACCCAGTTGCACAGAGAACCAGCTACACCCCTTCTAACCCCAACCCCAGCAGATAGTAACCCAGTTCCCGTTGACACAGCACCGTCTCCACCAGAGAGCACCCAAACACGAGAAGTTAGTAAGGCAACTGCGGTGCCCAAAGCACGAGGACCACCACTCCGAACCCCAAGTCAATGCTTAAAGTAGAAGAAGAATTGTTCTCAGGTCAGGTTCCGTAGCTATGGTTCATACTACTTTGATCTTGCATCACTGTATTTACTCATACCAACTAATTTCAAATTTGAAGGATGCAATTGAAACTCCAATGGCGCAACAGGTATGTTTTAAACCTGTTTCTTTAACGTGTTTCCTGTTGTAACTTCCTCTATGTTGATTTCAGTTTAAATTGAATAAACAATTATATTCTCATGCCATGCACATTACAAGTGTTATTATTGCTATGTAGTTTCCCAAACTTATATTCTGTCTATGCTGCTTTGTCTTAAATAGATATGATTCAAACTGTATCTATCTTGATTTGGCAACAAAAACTAGAATGATATAGACCATACAGTGACCATACTACATAGATATATGTTTGTTTCAAGCTATTATCCTATCCACCTTACTACTGAGCTGATTTACCAAAATGAGTTTCATATACTACATTGTAAACCTGTGATGTGTTTGTTTGTTTCTCCTTAGAACGCGGATAAAATATTGGAGAAGAGTACCCCGTTATGCAATGGTAAAGGAAGTAATGCAGATCAGGTTCAAGATAGTGAGACATCCCTGTTGTTCTCCAAGAAAGCTGATAAAAACTATATTGAAGACACTAAGACAACCCCAAAAGTCCTGTCTTGATGTAGTGTTCGAGTTACTGGTTACTACTGCTGGCACCAGCTCTTCGAACTCGCTGCCTGAATCAGTTCGGCTTCTTGAGTCTCAACTTCAAGTTGAAAGACATCGATCAGATGTTATGCGACAGGAAGTCGAAGGACTGAGGAAGTCCCTGCAGAATTCAGATGCATACTTTCTGGTGCAACAACAAGTGTTGGAGGATTTATGCGCCAAGCAAAAGAAAGTTAATAAGCTTGCTAAGCATCTTGCCAACATTATGGGTACCCAGGATATTGTTTCTTGAGCACTTCTGAAGTGGTTTCAGTTCTGGACTTGTTTTGCTGCGGCATTTATATGCTGCTTTGTTCCCTATATTTGCACTTGTGGTGAACTTTGATGCCCAGTGGATGTAATATGTGTAATAGCCATGATAGCCTAGCGTCAGTTGCTTGCTTATTTATTTCGGTTGTCTTGTTTATTTGTTTTCTAGTAGTGAGTGCAGTTCTCTTTCCGCAGTTTGCTAGTGGCCGCAATAACCAATTTTTTTTAAAACTAGGCCACATTAACAATGGGCTACATATTTACTGTAGTTAACCTGGGCCTCCTACGGGTCATAGAAACAATGGGCCTTCCAAGGGCCGTAGAAACAATGGGCCTTCTACGGGGCATAGACACAATGGGCCTTCTACGGGCCGTATCATCAATGGGCCTTCTACGGGTCGTATGATCGGTTGGCCAAACATGGGCCAATAACAGACCACATTATGGTCGTAGATGGGCTAGAGTTAAAATCGTCCGTTCATGGGCCGACCATAACGGGCCGTCATTAATAGGCCATATTTGATGACACTATGAAAACGGCCCAACGTATTAACGGGCCACAAACGGGCCAACTGTAACCATGGGCTGTATTTGGCCCACAAGCAGAAAATGACAGTAACGGACCGAAAGTAAACGAATGCTGGAAATGAGCCCAAGAATAAATGGGCCCTGAGAAGGCCAAAAGATAACATGGGCTGGAAACGGCCCAACGGAATAATGGGCTGTTAATGGGTATAAAGTGATACACTGTTCATTACGGGCCAGTTTTACCACGTGCCGTTAATGGGCCGAGGGTTACTAAGGGCCTCATATGGGCCAAAAGACGTCATGGGCCATACATGGGCCGGAAGTTAAAACGGGCTGGAATTATATTGGACGGGCCAGATGACGCTACTGGGCCTAATTCGGATAGGCCGCAATTGGGCCCGGGGTTAGCGGGCTGTAAACGGGCTATATGCAAACAGGTCGTTAACAGGCTTGCCGTGGGCCGGCCCGCCACCTTTTGACCAAGTTAAACGGGCCGCCTTTCCACAGGAATGGGCCTCTGTTGGGCCGTGCCACGTGTCGACGTATCATAGGCGCTTTGGGTCCAATGAGTGGATGACATCTGTCCCAACGGTGAGCGGACACGTGTTTCCTCCAGCCAATGATGATTTTACATGTGGAAAATCCCCATTGGTCGGGGCTGTTAACGGGTTATCGGATCCAAAACTGGACCCGATAGCTTAACAGCGTTCCGTTACGGTGGATGCCACGTGTCGGTCACCCTTGATGAAAGCACTTCTGTGACACGTGATTTATCGTCATGGAAGTGGACACTTCCGTGATGATAATTTTGGCAATGTCATGGAACTCTTCTACGACAGCACAGGTATGACTATCTTGTTTCTGACATAAATTTGTCATGGATGTACATGCATGACAGAAAATGTGACCTACTGTGACAAACATGTATCATCATGGAAGTGTATCTTTTTGTAGTGGGGGAACTACGACTAAGGGACGCACTTGTCCAAAATGTAGGGTGTGCTACAAAAGTATCCCCACCGATTTGAATTACTGGCCCTTACGGCTCAGGGTTAGAAGGGGGATTTCACGTGTCGGGATTTGGCAGCTGGAGGGAGTATTCACGCGCGTTGTAATTTTGCGATAGCAAGGCACGGGTTGTGAAGGCGCGAGTTTTGGGAGCACGATATTTGAATTTTAGGGATATAACAAGGCGCGGGTTGAATTTTAGGGACAAGCCTAACATGTAATATTTTACTTGTACGTACCAAATCAATTCGCACTTGCCTCAACGAAAAAAACAAAAAAATTAAAACTATTCACCCCACACAAAGAGAGAGTCTTGTCCCGTTTTACTATACAAATGCTATTCAAAGTTATGAATCCATGTTATGTCCAATTAAATTTTTTCGCTGGCTGTATAATGCATGTAACCTACTCATACCAACATTTTAGTGCATTCCAGATGTCTATAGTACCGCTGCAATTCGAACTAAATTTGAATTCGTTTCCCTATTTGAATAAGAATCTACAATCATGATCATTGCCAACTTCAACCATCATTCGTGTGTTACCTTGACAACACACCACATGATTACTATAGAGATAGATATGAACTATGTGTACTATATGAACTCGAATTCAATTTTTTGAATACACTTGATGTTGATTCCAAATAATAGTACATTTGATGTACTAACTAGATACTCATAATCTAAATCATGTTCGATACGTACACCATGTTTATCACACAAAGTATAGTGCCCTGCCCCCTACATTATGACAAGTATTTAGCCCTGAGCTGCAAAATCCACACATTAGCCCAAATTATAATCAATGTTGTACATTATGATATCTTCTTCAAGTATCCGTATCCACTTTTTTATAATGAATTATGATCTCTGTTCGTCTTTTACACCATCACGATCCTCTTCTCTTTGTAGCTAGCTAGCACTAACTTTCTATCGTGCATGCACATGCCCCCCCTCTCACCCTCCCTCAACGTCCCCTCCATCGCGCAGGTTCGTTATTTCTCTTTAGGTCGTTCACCCGCGGTGTGTGTAGGCCCCCTGGCTCCTTCTTTTCGGCACATACCGGTCGATATACCTCTCTAGCCAAGTGTGCCTACCACAAACACATACTTCCCCTCTTCTCTTTTCACCATCCATGCCCCCTATTTCCAATACGGTTCCACACAGGTGTACACTCCCGCCCCTCTTTTCACCGATCTCATACTCGCACACTCCTCCCCCTCGACATAGTAGGCCTCTCGCACCACCTCCTAGCCGCACCCCTCTCACCTGTCTGTCTCTCCAGACCTTATTTGCTTCTAACACATGCATGCATGTATACGTACCGATCTCCCTACATATAGCTAGGTCGACTATAATTCTTTTTCCCCACGCACCGATAGACTTACCTCACTAGTTATGTCTCTCCCTTTCTCGGACACATGACAGTTGATCTTCCTATGTAGTTACATATGCTTACCACAACCATATCATCTCCCCTCATCATCCTTGCATACCTCCCGACCCGTCTCTCACACGCACGTGCATAGACAGACAAACATCCCCGGCCCTCTCTTATTGATATTGCACTCATACCCTCCGTTTGTCTAGCAGGCCTATCCCACCATTTGTGAGAAGCCACTCCACCACCAACCCTCCGACACTCTACCTTTGTCTTTCTCCCAACCTTATTCCTCCCCTACACATATGCATGGATGCCGATCGATCTCCCTCAATACATAGCTAGGTCTATCTCCTTCTCCACACATATACTAGTCGATCTACCTCTCTATAGTTAGGTCTCTGCCCCCCCCACACACACCGATAGTCGAACGTTGTAGGTAGGTATCCATGCCACAGAGAAAAACTACACCTCTGCCCTCTCAAATTCCAGTAGGCCAGCCGCCCTGTATCTTTGACGTGGGCAAACAAAAATTTGATGGCACTCTTTATCGATCGCGCAGCCACACACTTCATCCATGTTTTTGATTCTATCGATATCTCATGCCGATGATCCCTCCCCTCTCTTCTCGTGGATCGCTCCCTCTATATATGATATACCCATGAATCTATTTCACACACATTTCATATGTTACATTTTTTTGTTTGAGATATCATCGACACATTGCCTCTGTTTCGCACAAACCATCTCTCTCACACTCAACCATGTACGTACATGCACCTAAAGAAGAGGTGCACGCAGGACACACATGCTCACGTCTCGTTCCTGGCCACACCCGCGTGGGTACACAATGGAGTTCATTTCCGTACGAAAAGGCAGCCCACGTGATAATTTGACGCGTGTAGCAGTTGTTTACTCGAAGGAGGGTCGTGTACCACGCGTAGATGGAACAAAGTTCGACTTGACGTGTTAGTATTAAATAAAGTTATATTCCTCAATGGCATGTATAGAATACAAAACGATTGTCGTGGGCTAAATGGAAAAATCCGCTCCACTATATAGAACGGAGCCTGCTTGCCAGGGTTCGTCTCTCGTCACACCATCTCACACAAGGCGGCGGTGGCCTGTCTCTCTCACCATTGGTCAGTGATCCGGCCGCATCCCGTCCGTCGGCGGAAAGGGAGGATGTGCATCGTTTCTCCGTTTGACGGTGTTGAGGCAGCACGTCTCGATCTCCGGTGTGGTAGGGCCTTCGCCACTTCCTCGCTGCCACAGTATGGGCAGATCCCGGCCGTCGGCGCCCTCCTAATAACATCTCGACGACCTTCAGGTACCGCTTCCCCCGGCATTGCTCCACTGCCCATCTTCCCATGTTGCTGCATGTGGAAAATCCTGCATGTGGATCTTCTTTAGTTGTTTGCTGAAAACGTATCTCGGCCGGCGTACTTTCCATCTTGCAATCTCGTCCTCAAACCATTTTTGATAAACCACCGTGCTGCTATCTTTCCCTTATTACATGGAATATGCTTCTTTTTTGTCGGCATATGTGTCTTCAACTCGTGTTATTGGGCAGTAATTGTTTCCTTTCTACCTCCTTTTGCAAACAGGGCTATCCATTTCACCTTGTTGCTATTGCGGCCTTTTGGTGAACTACACAAATCACTTTTTTCTTAAGAGTGTTTTGTGCAGTTTCGCCAAAATGTCACAGGGCAACGTTTTTACATTTCCGTGGGACTACAGAAAGGGAGATTGGTTTTGCTATCCTCCTCATCCAACTTCGTGCCTAATCTTCTCCGACAAGTAGTTAGTCCTAAAGAGAGATCGCAGAGGTGATCGACTTCTATTTGTGTGTGTTATGTTTCAACATCTAGTTCCACTATTATTGTAATCACACTGACTAGATATCTTTGCAAATAGGGATGGTCAGCTCGATTTTAGTGGAGCTACAAAAAAGATCGGATTGTGATGTCCTCCATACACCTATTTTTTGGCTATAGTGCTGGGTGAAACTAGCTACCAACCAATGAACACAATGCCCAGGAAATGGAGCCATGCCTACGAACATCATCAATTAATTATATATTTTTCTTTATTTGTACACCTTCTCACAACTTTGTCTTCAGTTGTGATGTGAATATTGGCATTGATCTGTGAACCATTGAGATGCATTAGCAGCCATGGTAGTTTCATTTGTATTTGATGGAATGTTTTAACGAGATAATCTTGTGGTAAGAGGACACATGAATCCTAAGTTGAAACCTTTTTTTCCTGTGGGAACCAAAGTTGAAACCTTTTTTTCCTGCGGGAAGCAAAGTTGAAACCTTCATAGCATCACGATACAATTTCATTAAAATTATGCGTACATATAAACAAATACTGAAGGATTGATAGCAATGCCATAAAAAATTCAACTTCATTTCACCGACATGCGGGACATCCTTCATCCGGCTCCACCTGCCAAGCAGCAATATTGAGTGCACAACTGCAGGGAACAATTCACCCTGGTCGTTGCACCGCAATAGTAATGACTAGTGAGCAGTCAAATCATAGAGCCCCACCATCGCCACAGTAAGTTGCTTGGACGAAGCAACCGTCATTTCTCTGTTTGTTGAATCCGCTGGTACTCCCACATTCCCAGAGTAGTAAGTTTCTCGGGCCCCTTCCGTCGCTCACGTGCGCGCGGTGGCTCGCAGGAAGAGGAGAAGCTTTTGCTTTTTGATAGTGTGCTTAATACAGGCAGTGGACGTGCAGCGGTTCATTCGGTGTCAGATTGCTAGATGTATATATACTGTAGTACCATGATCATTGTTCGACTTCCGGAAGAGGCGAAGAGCCAAGCGCACGGTCACCTACTCATAGTATAACCAGCCGTGTTTGCACAAATTTTTTAACGTAGTACCTGAGTGGATTGCTCCAGTGGTCATCACACATGAGCCAATCGATTCGCACCCTTCCGCGCTCCATTTTGTCTTGCGCTCTGTCGGGGGTTTGGTGCGACGTATGCCAACGGATGGCTTATCATGGTGGGGGCGAGTAGAATGTCGCCAGTTCTTGGAAACGGGATGAGGCGAAGACATGCACGCCGGCGAATCTTACCCAGCTTCGGGGCTCTCCGGGGAGATAATACCCCTACTGCTGCTCTGTGGGGTCTCCGCATGATCACTATGGCCAAGTGTTTACACGGTGGCTCCTTGAGCGGTTTCTGGTGGTAGAAGAGGGCAAGGCTAGCTCTCTCCTTCTATCTGGTATGGTCTAGAACTGCTGGGATCCCCCCTTGCATGGGTGCCCTGGGGGGTTTATATAGGCCTACCCCCAGGGGTACAATGGTAACTTGACTGGGCGCGGGCCCCGCCGTTAGTGCCTCCGACCTCCGACTTCTCCACCGACTGCTGGGGCCCGCCGATTGGTCTGGTACGGAGCCGACAAGACGCGTCCGCCGCGGGCGGGTCTTGCCGGCAGCTAATTACTGTAGCCGTGCTTTTGATGACGCAGGCTTGGTCATGGGGTCGTGGCAACAACCCTGCCGCCTGGCGGGCCATCACTGTGGCCACTCCCCATCTCATCTTGATTAATGGCACGTGGGCCCCGGGGGAGGGCTCGACCGACTCCCCTGGGCTGACTCCCGATGGGTCCGACTGGCGGTCCTCCCGCCGTCTGCCGAGGTCTCGCTGGCTGGTGGGCCCCGCTGCCTCCAGGCCGTACAGACAAGCCGTCATGGGCGCAGGACTTGGTACTGTGGTGCTGATGTCAGGGCCTGCCGGGAAACAGTGCCACGCCGCCCGGAGATCTTCCCGGGTACGGCGTGCTGTGGTCATGCCTGCCCTTGGTAAGGGGCGGGGAGTGGGCTTCACTGTAGCCACGCCCCTGCCCCGTCCCCTCCGATGAGGTCATGGTTTGTTGGAGTCGCCGGCCGACTCCCCAAAGCCGGCTCCTCTCCGCGTGGGCATCCATTGCCACGTCTTCCCCGGCTCTGCGTCGTCCCCTTCCTAGGCCTCGCCGTCGTCCACTGCCTTGGTGCTCTCGACGCGGCGTGGTCAATGTGGTCAAGGAACGACTTCCATCGAAAGAGTACTGTACGTGGAGAGGCTGACAGCTGGGTCCACGGCTGTAGCAAGGAAGTGCCTCCTTATTACGCGCAAAATAATGATTCCTCCACCTGACAGTAGGGACACACCGGATGGGCCACCGTATTTCATGAAAAAACGTTTCCCCCCTGAATGTGGGACCCACCAGCTACATCTTCACACGCAAGGAAGTGCCTCCTTATCCTCCCTGATAGTCGGGACCCACCTGGTCAAAGCTTACGTAGCGTTGTCATTCTGGTCGCGAACATGTATGTACAGACGATCAGTCTTTCTGCAGGCTACAGCGATGAACCCTGGCCGTGTAAGGAAGGGCACGTGTCGTAGTATAGGCGCGCATGTGTCATAGTAGAGGCGGGCACGTAGCATCTCACGCAGTCCCGTTAATATCGTGTACACGTACGTACAACCAGGGTGCAAGAAAGTAAATACGGCCACGTACGTACATACGGACGGGGTCTCGAACGCCTACTCGCGCATTTGTACGGCCAGGGCTCATGTACATGGTTGGGTCAAAACAGAGAAACTGTGTCGTTGTGTTCATCGGGAGCCAACCGGCTTGGATGGAACAGCTGATCGAAACGAAGCCTGGTGTACCGCAGAACAAGGAAATGGCCTTGTGTTCGACCGACCATGGTCGAAACGGGATCCTGTTCATCGGGAGGGGTCTGGCGTACCACAAAACGGAGGAAATGGACTTCTCTTGGACCCCCTACGGTTTAAACGGGGTCATGTTGATCGGGAGGGGGTGTGGCGTACCACAAAACGGAGGAAACGGACTTGTGTTGGAGCGCTATGGCTGAAACGGAGGTCCTGTTCATCGGGAGGGGTGTGGCGTACTGCAAAACGGGACTCCACGGGATACTGTTCATCTCCACGGTCGACCTCTAATGCGTCTCCAACGTATCTATAATTTTTGATTGCTCCATGCTATATTATCTACTGTTTTGGACATTATTGGGCTTTATTATCCACTTTTATATTATTTTTGGGACTAACCTATTAACCGGAGGCCCAGCCCAGAATTGCTGTTTTTTGCCTGTTTTAGGGTTTCGAAGAAAAGGAATATCAAACGGAGTCCAAACGGAATGAAACCTTCGGAAACATGATTTTCTCATCAGATAAGATCCAGGAGACTTGGACCCTCCGTCAAGAAAGCCATGAGGCGGTCACGAGGGTGGAGGGCGCGCCCCCTGCCTCATGGGCCCCTCGAAGCTCCACTGACGTACTTCTTCCTCCTATATATATCCACGTACCCCCAAACGATCAGATATGGAGCCAAAAACCTAATTCCACCACTGCAACTTTCTGTATCCATGAGATCCCATCTTGGGGCCTATTCTGGAGCTCCGCCGGAGGGGGCATCGATCACGGAGGGCTTCTACATCATCATCCAAGCCTCTCCGATGAAGTGTGAGTAGTTTACTTCAGACCTACGGGTCCATAGCTAGTAGCTAGATAGCTTCTTCTCTCTTTTTGGATCTCAATACAATGTTCTCCCCCTCTCTCGTGGAGATCTATTCGATGTAATCTTCTTTTTGCGGTGTGTTTGTTGAGACCGATGAATTGTGGGTTTATGATCAAGTCTATCTATGAATAATATTTGAATCTTCTCTGAATTCTTTTATGTATGATTGGTTATCTTTGCAAGTCTCTTCGAATTATCAGTTTTGTTTGGCCTACTAGATTTGTTGTTCTTGCCATGGGAGAAGTGCTTAGCTTTGGGTTCGATCTTGCGGTGTCCTTTCCCAGTGACAGAAGGGGCAGCAAGGCACGTATTGTATCGTTGCCATCAAGGATAACAAGATGGGGTTTCTATCATATTGCATGAAACTATCCCTCTACATCATGTCATCTTGCTTAAGGCGTTACTCTGTTTTTAACTTAATACTCTAGATGCATGCTGGATAGCAGTCGATGAGTGGAGTAATAGTAGTAGATGCAGAATCGTTTCGGTCTACTTATCTCGGACGTGATGCCTATATACATGATCATACCTAGATATTCTCATAACTATGCTCAATTCTGTCAATTGCTCAACAGTAATTTGTTCACCCACCGTAGAATACTTATGCTCTTGAGAGAAGCCACTAGTGAAACCTATGGCCCCCGAGTCTCTTTCTCATTATATTAATCTCCATCACTTTATTATTGCTTTGCTTTTACTTTATAATTTGCATCTCTATACCAAAAATACCCAAAAAATTATTTATCATCTCTATCAGATCTCACTTCGTAAGTGATCGTGAAGGGATTGACAACCCCTAAGCGCATTGGTTGCGTTGAGCTATTGTTTTTGTGTAGGTACGAGGGACTCGTGCATAGCCTCCTACTGGATTGATACCTTGGTCCTCAAAAACTGAGGGAAATACTTACGCTACTTTGCTGCATCATCCCTTCCTCTTCGGGGAAATCCAACGCAATGCTCAAGAGGTAGCAAGACGAATTTCTGGCGCCGTTGCCGGGGAGTCTGCGCAAAAGTCAACATACCAAGTACCCATCACAATCCCTATATCCCGCATTACATTATTTTCCATTTGCCTCTCATTTTCCTCTCCCCCAATTCACCCTTGCCGTTTTATTCGCCCTCTCTCTCTATCCTCCCTCTCCCTCTCTATTTGCCTCTTTTGCCCGTTTGCTTTTTGTTTGCTCGTGTGTTAGTTTGCTTGTTTGTCACGATGGCTTTACCTAGATTTGGTGATCTTCACCTTAAAAGGTTAGAGGAGATCGAAAACAACGTCAGGAAGTTTATGGTTTTGCAATTTGACCATAATAATTCCTTTAGAAATTAGCTTAAGGAACAAAAAAGTTTGATGAATTATATGAATAAAGAGCTCGATGATATGTCTAAAGAATTTGATGGTATAAGATCCCAAGTTGCCCATCTTGAAAAATTAACTTCTGAAATTTCGGATATGTAAGCTACCTTAGTCAACAAGATGGCCGCTAAACCGGATTCCTATGAAAATAATGATGAAGATCTAAAAGTTATTGATGTGTCCCCTATTAAATCTTTGTTTTACAATATGAATCTTGATAATGATGGGACTGAATATGATCCGCCTTTACCTAGAAGGCGTTCCAATAATTCTGAATCTTTTGATCTTGATGCTAAATTTGATAAAAGTGGGATTGAAGAAATTAAAACCCTAGATGTTGCTAAACCCACTATTATGGATTTCAAGGAATTTAACTATGAAAATTGCTCTTTGATTGATTGTTTTTCCTTGTTGCAATTCGTGCTAAATTCTCCTCACACTTATAGTCAAAATAAAGCGTTTACTAAACATATCGTTGATGCCTTGATGCAATCTTATGAAGAAAAACTTGAATTGGAAGTTTCTATCTCGAGAAAACTTTATGATGAGTGGGAACCTACTATTAAAATTAAAATTAAAAATTATGAGTTTTATGCTTTGTGTGATTTGGGTGCTAGTGTCTCTACTATTCCCAAAACTTTGTGTGATTTACTAGATTTCCGTGATTTTGATGATTGCTCTCTAAACTTGCATCTTGCGGATTCCACTATTAAGAAACCTATGGGAAGAATTAATGACGTTCTTATTGTTGCAAATAGGAATTATGTGCTCGTAGATTTTATTGTTCTTGGTATAGATTGCAATCCTTCTTGCCCTATTATTCTCGGTAGACCTTTCCTTAGAACGGTTGGTGCAATTATTGATATGAAGGAAGGGGATATTAGATTTCAATTTCCATTAAAAAGGGCAAGTAACACTTCCCTACAAATAAAATAAAATTACCATATGAATCTATCATGAGAGCCACTTATGGATTGCCTACCAAAGATGGCAATACCTAGATCTATTCTTGCTTGTTATGCCTAGCTAGGGGCGTTAAACGATAGCGCTTGTTGGGAGGCAACCCAATTTTATTTTTTATTCCTTGCTTTTTGCTCCTGTTTAGTAATAAATAAATTATTTAGCCTCTGTTTTGGTTGTGTTTTTTTGTGTTTAATTAGTGTTTGTGCCAAGTAGAACCATTGGGAAGACTTGGGGAAAGTCTTGTTGAACTTGCTGTAAAAAACAGAAACTTTAGCGCTGACGAGAACTGCTGTAATTTTTATTTGGAGAGTGATATGTAGTTAATTCGTTTTGAAGATGATTAATATATAAATTCCTTACGTGCAGCAATTTATTTTAGAATTTTTGGGGTTCCAGATCTTGCGCTAGCTACAGATTACTACAGACTGTTCTGTTTTTCAAAGATTCTGTTTTTCGTGTGTTGTTTGCTTATTTTGATGAATCTATTGCTATTAAAATAGTTTATAATCCATCGATAAGTTGGAATACAGTAGGTTTAACACCAATATAAATAAATAATGAGTTCATTACAGTACCTTGAAGTGGTCTTTTGTTTTCTTTCACTAACGGAGCTCATGAGATTTTCTACTTTAAGTTTTGTGTTGTGAAGTTTTCAAGTTTTGGGTAAAGATTTGATGGATTATGGAACAAGGAATGGAAAGAGCCTAAGCTTGGGGATGCCCATGGCACCCCCAATATAATATAAGGACACCTAAAGCCAAAGCTTGGGGATGCCCCGGAAGGCATCCCTTCTATCGGTAACTTTACTTGGAGCTATATTTTTATTCACCACATGATATGTGTTTTGCTTGGAGCGTCTTTTATGATTTGAGTCTTTGCTTATTAGTTTACAACAATCATCCTTTCTGTACACACCTTTTGAGAGAGCCATACATAATTTGGAATTTGATAGAATACTCTATGTGCTTCACTTATATCTTTTGAGTTATATAATTTTGCTCTAGCGCTTCACTTATATCTTTTAGAGCACGGTGGTGGATTTGTTTTATAGAAACTATTGATCTCTCATGATTCACTTAGATTATTTTGAGAGTCTTAATAGCATGGTAATTTGCTTAATAATAATATGCTTGGTATTCAAGATTTGTAAAACTTTCTTTTGAGTGCGTTGAATACTAAGAGAAAAAATTGATGCTTGATAATTGTTTTGAGATATGAGGATGGTGATATTAGAGTCATGCTAGTTGAGTAGTTGTGAATTTGAGAAATGCTTGTGTTAAAGTTTGTGATTCCTGTAGCATGCACGTATGGTGAACCGTTATGTGATGAAGTCAGAGCATGATTTATTTATTGATTGTCTTCCTTATGAGTGGCGGCCGGGGATGAGCGATGGTCTTTTCCTACCAATCTATCCCCCTAGGAGCATGCGCCTAATACTTTGCTTTGATAACTTCTAGATTTTTGCAATAAGTATATGATTTCTTTGTGACTAATGTTGAGTCCATGGATTATACGCACTTTCCTTCCTTCCACCATTGCTAGCCTCTCTAATACCGCGCACTTTTCGCCGGTATCATACACCCACAAAATACCTTCCTCAAAACAGCCACCATACCTACCTATCATGGCATTTCCATAGCCATTCCGAGATATATTGCCGTGCAACTTTCCATTTGTTCCGTTCATTATGACACGCTCCATCACTATCATATTGCTAGCATGATCATGTAGTTGACATCGTATTTGTGGCAAAGCCACTGTTCATAATTCTTTCATACATGTCACTCTTGATTCATTGCATATCCCGGTACACCACCGGAGGCATTCATATAGAGTCATATTTTGTTCTAAGTATTGAGTTGTAAGAAAAATAAAAGTGTGATGATCATCATTTTTAGGGTATTGTCCCAAGTGAGGAAAGGATGATGGAGACTATGATTCCCCCACAAGTCGGGATGAGACTCCGGACAAAAAATAAAAAAAAGAGGCCATAAAAAGGAGAAGGCCCAAACAAAAAAAATGAGAGAAAAAGAGAGAAGGGACAATGTTACTATCCTTTTACCACACTTGTGCTTCAAAGTAGCATCATGATCTTCATGATAGAGAGTCTCTCATTATGTCACTTTCATATACTAGTGGGAATTTTTCATTATAGAACTTGGCTTGTATATTCCAGTGATATGCTTCCTCAAAATGCCCTAGGTCTTCATGAGCAAGCGAGTTGGATGCACACCCACTTAGTTTCTTTTGTTGAGCTTTCATACTTATAGCTCTAGTGCATCCGTTGCATGGCAATCTCTACTCACTCACATTGATATCTATTGATGGGCATCTCCATAGCCCGTTGATATGCCTAGTTGATGTGAGACTATCTTCTCCCTTTTTGTCTTCTCCACAACCACCATTCTATTACACATATAGTGCTATATCCATGGCTCACGCTCATGTATTGCGTGAAGATTGAAAAAGTTTTGAAAATGTCAAAAGTATGAAACAATTGCTTGGCTTGTCATCGGGGTTGTGCATGATTTAAATGTTTTGTGTGGTGAAGATAGAGCATAGCCAGACTATATGATTTTGTAGGGATAGCTTTCTTTGGCCATGTTATTTTGAGAAGACATAATTGCTTTGTTAGTATGCTTGAAGTATTATTATTTTTATGTCAACATGAACTTTTGTCTTGAATCTTTTGAATCTGAATATTCATACCACAATTAAGAAGATTTACATTGAAATTATGCCAAGTAGCACTCCACATTAAAAATTCTGTTTTTATCATTTACCTACTCAAGGACGAGCAAGAATTAAGCTTGGGGATGCTTGATATGTCTCCAACGT
The DNA here is from genome assembly GCF_003073215.2 of Triticum urartu. Classification (NCBI taxonomy): domain Eukaryota; kingdom Viridiplantae; phylum Streptophyta; class Magnoliopsida; order Poales; family Poaceae; genus Triticum; species Triticum urartu. Next base: position 159,764,943 of record NC_053027.1, read on the forward strand.
ATCTATCATTTTTGATTGCTCCATGCTATATTATCTACTGTTTTGGACATTATTGGGCTTTATTATCCACTTTTATATTATTTTTGGGACTAACCTATTAACCGGAGGCCCAACCCAGAATTGCTGTTTTTTTTGCCTATTTTAGGGTTTCGAAGAAAAGGAATATCAAACGGAGTCCAAACGGAATGAAACCTTCGGAAACGTGATTTTCTCATCAGATAAGATCCAGGAGACTTGGACCCTCCGTCAAGAAAGCCACGAGGCGGTCACGAGGGTGGAGGGCGCCCCCCTAGGGCGCTCCCCCTGCCTCGTGGGCCCCTCGAAGCTCCAACGACGTACTTCTTCCTCCTATATATACCCATATACCCCAAACGATCAGATACAGAACCAAAAACCTAATTCCACCGCCGCAACTTTCTTGGGGCCTGTTCCGGAGCTCTGCCGGAGGGGGCATCGATCACAGAGGGCTTCTACATCATCATCCAAGCCTCTCCGATGAAGTGTGAGTAGTTTACTTCAGACCTATGGGTCCATAGCTAGTAGCTAGATGGCTTCTTCTCTCTTTTTGGATCTCAATACAATGTTCTCCCCCTCTTTCGTGGAGATCTATTCGATGTAATCTTCTTTTTGCGGTGTGTTTGTTGAGACCGATGAATTGTGGGTTTATGATCAAGTCTATCTATGAATAATATTTGAATCTTCTCTAAATTCTTTTATGTATGATTGGTTATCTTTGCAAGTCTCTTCGAATTATCAGTTTGGTTTGGCCTACTAGATTGGTTGTTCTTGCCATGGGAGAAGTGCTTAGCTTTGGGTTCGATCTTGCGGTGTCCTTTCCCAGTAACAGAAGGGGCAGTAAGGCATGTATTGTATCGTTGCCATCGAGGATAACAAGATGGGGTTTTTATCATATTGCATGAAACTATCCCTCTACATCATGTCATCTTGCTTAAGGTGTTACTCTATTTTTAACTTAATACTCTAGATGCATGCTGGATAGCGGTCGAAGAGTGGAATAATAGTAGTAGATGCAGAATTGTTTCGGTCTACTTGTCTCGGACGTGATTCCTATATACATGATCATACCTAGATATTCTCATAACTATGCTCAATTCTGTCAATTGCTCAATAGTAATTTGTTCACCCACCGTAGAATACTTATGCTCTTGAGAGAAGCCACTAGTGAAACCTATGGCCCCCGAGTCTCTTTCTCATTATATTAATCTCCATCACTTTATTATTGCTTTGCTTTTACTTTGCTTTTACTTTATACTTTGCATCTCTATACCAAAAATACCAAAAAAATATTATTTATCATCTCTATAAGATCTCACTTTCATAAGTGACTGTGGAGGGATTGACAACCCCTAAGCGCATTGGTTGCGTTGAGCTATTGTTTTTGTGTAGGTACGAGGGACTCGTGCGTGCCTCCTACTGGATTGATACATTGGTTCTCAGAAACTGAGGGAAATACTTACGCTACTTTGCTGCATCATCCCTTCCTCTTCGAGGAAATCCAACGCAGTGCTCAAGAGGTAGCAACCTCCTCCCGCCTCCACGGGCTACTGTTCATCCACCATCGACCTCCTACAGCCACCACCTGTGACTGTTCATCCACGGCGTCTCCCCTCCAGCCTCCACCAGCCATTGTTCATCCACGAGCTCCTGTTCATCCAGCCTCCACCGCTCCTCCACCAGCTACTGTTCAACCAGCCCTCTCCACGGGGTCCTGTTCAACCACCCGTCCACGGGCTACTGTTCATCCAGCCCTCCACCGGCTACTGTTCAACCAGCCCTCCACGGGGTCTTCCTGTTCATCCAGCCTTCCACGGGGTCATGTTCATCCAGCGGCAATGTCCTCTACTACCACGGGGTCCTGTTCATCCAACCCCCACCGGAAACTGTTCATCCACCCCCCAACAACACTCACTTTTCATGAAGGGAAGGAGGCAGGAGGTTCGATCGGCTTCTGTTAGCAGCAGTAGCGAAGGAATCGCTCGATCGGGTTCAGTTAACAGCCAGATCGATCGATTGCTCGGGTTCAGTAACGCCTAGCCTGTAGTGCAATCTCTCGGGTTCTGTAGGCGAATGCCTCGCTCAGGTTCAATTAGAGCCTAACGCCTCGCACCCACGCGCATACGTGTATGAGAGAAACGTGCATCGCTCGGCCCCCGACCACCCACTGTAACTGGGAACTCCCCGATATTTCCCCCGCCCTCGCTTGTACCATGGGTTTTTCCATCATGGACGGCCCAAAGAATTTCATGGAGCTGCGTCTTCGGCCCAACCAGGACAAAAAGCCCATTTTCTGTCATGATTTTTTGTCATAGAAGTAGGAGCCCACCACATCTATGATGATACCGGGTTTTTTCACAATTATCGTCATAGAAGTGTCATAAGCATGAAAAAAAATTCGTTCGGCCCAAAATGTCACGGATGTGTCTTTTTTTGTAGTGATATAAAGGTGAGACCCGGCAGCAGGAAAGATCAAGGAACATCTGATCGAGAACTAGGTCAAGCGGATTCGCTCCCTAGCAATCGAAACCCAAGCAATACAATCCAAGGCAGGAGTAGGCTTTTATCTCGACTGTGAGGGACGAAGCTAGGTAAATTCTTTGTGTCCTTTGTCCCGTTTAACCCCTTCAAGCTAACCTAGCTGCGATGGATCCACACCTAAGTCCTTTTGCTAAGACATCTGCCGTGTTAAGTCCACGATAGTTGGCGCCCACCGTGGGGCTGGCGCACGGTGGTTTTGAGTTTTTGAAGGGCAACTTCGTGGGGATCAACGGATACGCCCGCCGGCTCAGGTCCTGTCTAAGCTCTTGGACGCTTTGGCGACTCTGATGGGAAAAGAGGTGACACTAGAGACTCAAGCACATCATAAGGTGGACATCGCGAGGTTGCGAGATGAGATAGCCCAAGCCAGGGAAGAGCTCAATGCTGAGAATGCTAGGATGGTGATGGAGCGAGCCGCCTTGGACGCGCAATTGTAGCGCATTCAAGTTGAGGCTTTCTGGTTAAGTTTGGAAAAGACTGCGTCTGAAGCTGTTTTGCGAAGGAGGCATCAGAGTCGCCTACCTCTGGACTATGATGCAAGAAATCTTTTCAATACCCCTGGAGCAGGACCAAGTAACCCGCCCAAGATAAACCGGACCGTGGAAGTACCCGCGGTGGGAGCGACGATTCAGCCCCATGTTGCAGACCCACCTTGTCTGAATCTGACCTGCCTCAGCAAGTGCCAACGCCACCGGGGCATTTTTCTAACCCTCTGGACAACATGATTGCTGCAGCATCACGACTAGCGGCTCTTCCATTGCAAGGCGAGTCTCCCGCGGCGGTTGAATCCCGGAAGGCTGTGGAGCTTCTTCAGACGGCGGTGGCCCAGTAGGCGGCTTATTCCTGTAGTCACGAGCGAATTCATTTGACCCCACGCCACAGTTAAGTTATAGCCGGCGTATTCAGTTGGCAGCGGTTTCGAGTAGTGAGCATCACCGTAACCAGCCCCGTGGGCATGACCCGCCACGTGCCGATAAGAATTCTCAGGCTTTGGCGGATCAAGCCAGGGCACGTCGATAGGTGGAACTAGCGGCTCAGTTGGCGTCTCATCAGCAGCCTCATCTTAACCCGTCGATCTCCGTGGAAGCTGGGATGACCTCTAGAACTATGGGTGTGCCATGCCTGGTGCCGGCTTTGTGTAATGAGCGATTGCCTAAAGATTTCAAGGGCCCTCGCAAAGTGCCCAATTACACAGCTGATCATCCTCCGGATGCTTGGATCGAAAGTTATGAGCTAGCCATGGAGATGTTGGATGTTAACGATGTTGTGTGTGCCAAATATTTCACCATGATGTTAGATGGGCGGCTCACACCTGTCTAAGGGATTGCCCCCTAATTCCGTCAACTCATGGACTGAATTGAAAATGCGGTTCATTCAGAACTTCAAGGATACATGTAAGCAGCCTATGCCAATTATCGACCTAGACACTTGCATCCAGCGAGAGGACGAGTCCACCTCCCATTTGGTACGTCGGGTCTCCGCTATTATCCATTCATCAGATAGCATCAGCGCCGGTTCTGCCTTTTTGATTTTAGAGAAGAACTGCCGGTTCACTCCCCTCAAACAGAAACTAGGGCGGCTTAAACGCCATTGTAATGACATGGGAGAGCTCATGGTGGATCTTATTAAGTACGCCGGCTCAGATAATACTAAGGATCCTGATTCATATGAGGAGAAGTCTGGTAAGGGGAAGAATAACGGCAAGGGGCAGCAACAGAATATGATGGGTAAAGGCAACAATGGTAAGCGCAAGCACACAGACGGTGGGTCAGACTTCATGGCCAACACTAATGTGCAAAACAATGATCGCCACCGCAAGGGAAGATTCCAACCCCAATCTGGAGGGCCAAGGCCTAATTTAGAGGCAATGTTGAACCAACCCTGCCCAAAGCATAGCTGTCCTGATAAGCCCTCAACACACATGTGGAAGGATTGTAGCATCATGAGGGAGTACAGGAATTACAACCTTAACCAGGACCACAATAATGGTAATGGCCCCCACGGCGGGTCAGGTTCCGGCTCACACGAACCTGGCTTTGGAGGTGGTTGTTCAAGTTCCGGTTTTCAAGGACAGGACAGTCAAGGGGGCTTTAATCAGTAGTCCAGTCAAGGTAATCAGCAGCAGCAATCAGGGTATCAGAGCAACCAGAAACAACTAAGTAGTGGATAGTATCGTGTCTTTACCACTAGCTTGTGCAAGCGAGACCAGAAAATTCATAAACGTGTCGTGAGTGCAGTTGCGCCGGCCATACCCCGATATTTACGATGGTCAGAACAACCAGTTGTATGGAGCTATGAGGATCACCCACCTCGAGTTGATAATCCAGGTCATTTAGCCTTGGTGGTAGCTCCACAGGTTGGGGGTTACAAGTTCACTAAGGTACTCATGCACGGAGGTAGCAGTATCAATATCCTTTACTATGACACTTTCTGCCGGATGAATCTATCTGATAAAGATCTTGAGCCATCCTCTACAGTTTTTCATGGGGTGGTACCTGGTAAGTCGGCCTATCCAGTTGGTAAAATTTCTCTGGAAGTAGCTTTTGGCGATGAAAACAACTACAGGGCAGAAACATTGAACTTTGAAGTGGTCAAGATCAAAAGTCCCTATCATGCTTTGTTTGGACGGCCGACTTATGCCAAATTCATGGCACGACCTTGTTATGTTTATATGTAGCTTAAGATGCCGGGTCGCAAGGGTTCCATCACGTTCATGGTGATAGGAAAATAGCTCTGGAATGTGAGGAAGGTGACGCTGCTTATGCTGAGTCGGTATGTGCGACGGAAGAGTTCAAGTTTTATAAGGATAATGTTGACCTAATGACCCACAAGTATAGGGGATCTATCGTAGTCCTTTTGATAAGTGAGAGTGTCGAACCCAACGTGGATCGGAAGGAAATGACAAGTGGTTTTCAGCAAGGTATTCTCTTCAAGCACCGAAATTATCGGTAACAGACAGTTTTGTGATAGGATAAATCGTAACGGGTAACAAGTAAATAAAATAACTAAGGTGCAGCAAGGTGGCCCAATCATTTTTGTAGCAAATGACAAGCCTAGACAAACTCTTATATAAAGCAAAGCACTCCCAAGGACACATGGGAATTGTTGTCAAGTTAGTTTTCATCATGCTCATATGATTCGCGTTCGTTACTTTGATAATTTCATATATGGGCGGACTGGTGCTTGGGTGCTACCCTTCCTTGGACAAGCCACCCACTTCTGATTAACGCCTCTTGCAAGCATCCACAACTACGAAAGAAGAATTAAGGTAAACCTAACCATAGCATGAAACATATGGATCCAAATCGGCCCCTTACGAAGCAACCCACAAACTAGGGTTTAAGCTTCTGTCACTCTAGCAACCCATCATCTACTTATTACTTCCCAATGCCTTCCCCTAGGCTCAAATAATGGTGAAGTGTCATGTAGTCAACGTTCACATAACACCGCTAGAGGAGAGACAACATACATCTCATCAAAATATCGAACGAATACTAAATTCACATGATTACTTATAACAAGACTTCTCCCATGTATTCAGGAACAAACGTAACTACTCACAAAGCATATTCATAATCATAATCAGAGGAGTATTAATTATCATTAAGGATCTGAACATATGATCTTCCGCCGAATAAACCAACTAGCATCAACTACAAAGAGTGATCAACACTACTAGCAACCGACAGATACCAATCTGATGTTTTGGGACCAAGATCGAATACAGGAGATGAACTAGGGTTTGAGAGGAGATGGTGTTGGTGAAGATGTTGATGGAGATTGACCCTCCCTCGATGAGAGGATCGATGGGGATGACGATGGCGATGATTTCCCCCTCCGGGAGGGATGTTTCCCCAGCAAAATAGCTCCACCGAAGCCCTAGATTGGTTCTGCCCAAGTTCCGCCTCAAGATGGTGGCTCTTCGTCCCGAAACCTTCTCCCCTATTTTTTCTAGGGTAAAAGACACCATATAGCCAAAGATGGACACCGAAGGCCTGCCAGGGGGGCCACAAGGTCGGGGGGCGCACCCAGGGGGGCAGGGCGTGCCCTCCACCCTTGTGGCTAGCTAGTGGCCCCCTCTGGTTCTTTCTTTTCCCAATATTTTTATATATTCCAAAAATAATCGAAGTTTCAGGACTTCTGGAGTTGTGGAGAACAGGTCTCTAATATTTGCTCCTTTTCTAGTCCAGAATTCCAGCTGCCGGCATTCTACCTGCATAGAAACCTTGTAAAATTAGAGAGAGTAGGCATAAGTATTGTGATATAATGTGTAGTAACAGCCCATAATGCATTAAATATCAATATGAAAGCATGATGCAAAATGGACGTATCAACTCCCCAAAGCTTAGACCTCGCTTGTCCTCAAGAGAAAGCCGATATCGATAAATATGTCCACATGTTTAGAGATAGAGGTGTCGATAAAATAAAATACGGACATGAGGGAATCAAGATCATCTTTAGAACAACAACATGTATTGTCATATAATCTCTTATTCTAAAGTAACAATTCGTTCATGAGGTAAAGTATGAATCAGAAACTTCATTGAAAACTAACAAACTATGATCTCAGTCATTGAAGGAATTGCAATTTATCATAACATCGGAAAGAGTCAATATAAGAGCTTTTCAGCAAGTCCACATACTTAACTATCATATAATCTTTCAGAATTACTAACACTCACGCGATACTTATGGGTACAAAGCTTCAATCGGACACAGAGAAAGATAGGGGCTTATAGTTTTGCCTCCCAACCTTTTACCACAAGGGTAATGTCAACAATAATAGTTTATGAAAACCTACATCCGAGTGGATATAAATATCCGGATCTCTCCATCACATAGAGCTTGCCAAAAGGAAAAAGTGTAAAAAGGAAGGGTGATTATCACCATGACTCTTGTATAAGGGTATAAGATAAAAGTTAAAGATAGGCCCTTCATAGAGGGAAGCAGAGGTTGTCATGCGCTTTTATGGTTTGATGCACAAAATCTTAATGCAAAAGAACGTCACTTTATATTGCCACTTGTGATGAGGACCTTTATTATGCAGTGTGCCGCTTTTATTTCTTCCATATCACAAGTTTGTATAAAGCTTATTTTCTTCACACTAGTAGATAATAAATATTTAGAGAGAGCAATTTTTATTACTTGCACCGATGACAACTTATTTGAAGGATCTTACTCAATCCATAGGTAGGTATGGTGGACTCTCATGGCAAAACTAGGTTCAGGGATATTCAGAAGCACAAGTAGTATCTCCACTTGGTGCAAAGAATTTGGCTAGCGTGAGGGGGAAAGGCAAGCTCAACATGTTGGATGATTCAAAACAATATAACTTCTATTCGGATGTAAGAAAACATAGCTCATTATGTTGTCTTCCTTGTCAAACATCAACTTTTTAGCATGTCATATTTTAATGAGTGCTCACAATTACAAAAGATGTCCAAGATAGTATATTTATATGTGAGGACTCTCTTTATTTATCACTTCCTATTAATTGCAACAATGACTAAAACTATGTTTGTCAACTCTCAATAACTTTTATTCATCATACTCTTTATATGTGAAGTCATCGCTTTCCATAAGATCACTATATGATCTCTTTATTCTTTTTACTCTTTCTTTTATTTAATTCCCTCATGATCATACCAAGAAAGCAAAGCCCTTGTCTCAAAACTACTCTTTATTATATATCTCACAGGCTCCATTACATAGAGGAAACATAAGGCAAACTCAAAGCTAGATCATACTGAAAGAACTTTATTCTACTAGATCAAGATATAACCAAAATGATCGAACTAAGAAAAGCAATAAAGATAAAGATGTGATGGTGATACGATACCAGGGCACTCCCCCAAACTTGATAGTTTCCAAGGGGAGTGCCCATACTCATGTATTTAGATCTCTTTCTTCGGGGGTGGTGATGAAGGAGATGTTGATGAAACAGGCTTGTCGTCCAACATCGAATGTAGGAGGTTCTCCAACTTACGAATAATGCCCTTGAGTGCGATGATATGCTCTTGCAACAGAATATTTTCACGAGTTAGATACTTTTTCTGCACTCGAGCTATTTCAATCATCTTGAAAGCTTCAATTTCAGTAGGGGTAAGAAGATTGTAATGAGGTTGAAGGATGTCTTCTTCTGCTGCCGGTGCTTGATTCTCCGTGGCCTTCTTGATCCTATCACCCTTGTTGATCTCCCCAAGTTCTCCTCTCTTCATATCTATCTTCATTAGCCAAGCATCGTAGCCCGCTTTATTGGAGGAGGGAGACGACATGATGCCCGATCTTGAAAACTCTGGCAGAAAACAACTTGAAACAAGAATAGGAGATATTTGCGTGGTATGGTGGTCAAAACCTACAAGAGATTATATAATGAATCTTTACCGACCATAAGAAGTATTCTGCAAGAAAACGGAGTTCGTAGGGCACACGAGGTGGCCACAAGGTCGGGGGGCGCGCCCAAGGGGGTATGGCGCGCTCTCCACCCTTGTGGTTGCCTCGTGTCTCTTTCAGAATACTTTTAATTTTCCTAATCTTTTAAATATTTTAAAATGGAGAAAATTTATCATTGGAAACGTTTTGGAGTCTGTTTACTTACCGTACCACATACCTATTCCTTTTCGGAGTCTGAAATGTTCTGGAAAGTGTCCCTTGTGTACTCCTCCGGGGTTACGGTATCAATTATATTGGTTTCAACATTTATGGGAGTACCTGAGATATAATGTTTGAGTCATTGACCATTTACCACCTTCGGATTTTTACCTTCGGTGTTGTTGATTTTTATGGCACCAGAACGATAGACCTCCTTGATAATGTAAGGGCCTTCCCATTTAGAGAGGCGCTTTCTTGCAAAAAATCTTAAACAAGAGTTGTATAGCAAAACATGATCACCTACATTAAACTCACGCTTTTGTATCCTTTTATCATGCCATATTTTAACTTTTTCTTTAAACAACTTGGCATTCTCATAGGCTTGGGTTCTCCATTCATCAAGCGAGCTAATGTCAAATAACATCTTTTCACTGGCAAGTTTGAAATCATAGTTGAGCTCTTTAATAGCCCAATATGCCTTATGTTCTAGTTCAAGAGGTAAGTGACATGCTTTTCCATAAACCATTTTAGACATACTCATAGGATTCTTATAAGCAGTTCTATAAACCAACAAAGCATCATTGTCGGTGTCAAAACCGGCGGATCTCGGGTAGGGGATCCCGAACTGTGCGTCTAAGGCGGATGGTAACAGGAGGCAGGGGACACGATGTTTACCCAGGTTCAGGCCCTCTTGAAGGAGGTAATACCCTACGTCCTGCTTGATTGTTCTTGATGATATGAGTATTACAAGAGTTGATCTACCACGAGATCGTAGAGGCTAAACCCTAGAAGCTAGCCTATGGTATGATTGTATGTTGTCCTACGGACTAAACCCTTCGGTTTATATAGACACCGGAGGGGGCTAGGGTTACACAGAGTCGGTTACAAGGGGGGAGATCTACATATCCGTATTGCCTAGCTTGCCTTCCACGCCAAGGAGAGTCCCATCCAGACACGGGACGAAGTCTTCAATCTTGTATCTTCATAGTCCAACAGTCCGGCCAAAGGATATAGTCCGGCTGTCCGGAGACCCCCTAATCCAGGACTCCCTCAGTAGCCCCTGAACCGGGCTTCAATGACGATGAGTCCGGCGCAGTTTTGTCTTCGACATTGCAAGGCGGGTTCCTCCTCCGAATACTCCATAGAAGATTTTGGACCCAAGGATAGTGTCCGGCCCTACAAAATAATTTCCACATACCACCAGAGAGAGAATAATATTTCCACAAATCTAATCTACTGACGTGTTTTGATAGCACGACGTCACGTCATGGCCTGGTCATTATTCGAACCGTTTCTCTCAACCAGCACCGCACATATCGCGAGGCAGTTTTCTTGACACGTCTTGTCGAAGCAGAGATCGTGTCCCCCTTATTACGGGATTCTCATCAATACGGATGTGGGTAACCCACTCGTGCCCGTTGGCATGACTCCTCGATTTTAGGCGAGTCCAAAACGGACGCGAGGAGGACGCTTGCTATTCACCCTCTTTATAAAGAGGCCAAGACCTGTCCCTTTTTCCTCTTGCGCTCAATCAAATCCTTCCCCTACCTCGAGTTCCAACACCCCAGGCTCAGGTTAGGCGCTTCGGACCTTCAACCATGTCCGGATCCAACCTCCAAGGTCAGTGGATGCCTTCCTCTGTCACAGAGGAGGACATCAAGAAGCTGAGAGAGGCTAGATATCTGACCACCAAAATTTCGCATAGGCTGCCCGCCCGAGGGCAGGTCATCCCCACTCCCGAACCCAACGAGAGTGTTGTATTCGTCTCTCACTTCCTCCGAGGACTAGGCCTCGCTTTGGATCCCTTTGTTAGGGGACTCATGTTCTATTATGGGCTGGATTTCCATGATCTGGCCCCGGATTCCCTCCTTCACATCTCGTCATTCATCATCGTATGTGAGGCCTTCCTCCGCATTACCCCTCACTTTGGCCTGTGGCTCAAGACCTTCAATGTGAAGCCGAAGATGATCGAGGGGCGGCACGCAGAGTGTGGAGGTGCCGTAATAAGCAAAAGCTCTGATGCTCCATGGCCAGAGGGTTCCTTCCCAGAGGTGTCTAGTTTGTGGCAGCAGGAGTGGTTTTATATCACAGCTCCCTGAAGTGCCAAGTGGGCAGCCGTCCCTGTCTTTTGCTCGGGCCCCCCACCACAACTGACGTCATGGATCAGTGAGGGGCTAAACTGGGGTCCAGTAAAGGATGTGCCGATATTGCGGAGCCGCATCCGAGATCTCATTGAGAGAGACGTCAACCTGGTCACGGTGATGCAGGTCATGCTAGTTCTCTAGGTCCCGCCTTGCAAACGTAGACCTCTCTGTTTGTGGGAGTTCAACCCGGAGGGACCGTGAATCATTCAGCACTTCCTCGGCATGACGCTCGAGGAGATGTACAAGTTGTTCTTTGGACCACAAATAAAGTGTCCGGACACCACCAAGGATGCGGGTCTGAGCTGTAATCGCCCGGATACCCAAGTAAGTAATTCCATGGCCGAACACACTGTTTCCCTTATTTATCATAACATCATTCTGAAAAGTCGCTCTTTGACCAGGACTGGATAACAAAGGTGAAGATGATCAGGTGTCCGGCCCCCCTTCCCGAGGGCTTGGCCAATCTAGTACTAGACAGAATGCTGGAGTCGGCGTCTTATCAGGTGCCCTCGAAGGAAGATAAAGGGGGGAATAAAGAGTCCGAAAGCAAGCCTCACTCACTACTCGTCCCAACCGGGGGAATGAGCGCCTCTGCGAAGGAGGCTAACCAGGGAGAAGAATCTGACATTCCCTCTCCCCGGGGAAGGAAGAGGACCACCTCTGAAGATCCGGAAACAGAAGTTTCCAAACGAGGGAAGAAATCTTCGCCAGAGGGTCCTGCCCTGGGGGGCACCCTTGCCGCATAGTGTTCGCAAGGGAATTAGCCCTCTACCGAGCTGTAAGTAATCGAAAAGTACTTAGTAGTGAAAATATCCTACCTTACTTCTGAAGACAATAGCCGAAGCTTATATCTTGTAGTTCGGATCGTAGCCCTTCTCGACAGAGTTCGTCTTCGGGGGATCTTCTTCCGGAGATGATGGAGAGCGAAACACCTCCCCCTGCCACCCTGCCTCATGAGGCGGGCGACCCTGAAGTGTCGTCACAGAGGGTTTCTCCTGATCTGCCAAGGCCAGAGGGTAATCCCTTGGCCACCCGGAGTCCTCAGTATTCGGCTCCTAAAGAGAGCAACAGAAAGAGTCCGGAACCGTAAAGTGTGCGGTCGGACGCACTGAAGGATATTTTAGAGCAAGCGACCATCTCAAAAGCGCATCGTACGCTAATGAGTATGGTAGTTGAAAGGATTTCATCCGCTGAAAGCGGATTGCATGAAGCTTTTATGAGTCTGCTGAAAGGCTTTGAGGTACATGAAATAGTGTATGTTTTTGACAGTACCGCACACGTTAGGTGTGCCCTATGCAGATAGTAGCCCCTGAGACTCTGATTGTCGTCGAAAATGGTGGTGAACAGAGGATCATAGTCCCAGGTAATAACCAGACCGCCTTTATGTGTAGGTGGCTGAAGCTCCAGTGGCTAGCCGGAGTGATTGGTTTGCCGAACTAAAGCGGCAACTTGATGCAGCAGATGCCGACATCGTGCTTGTCAACAAGCGGCTTGACGAGGCACAGGGTAAGTGATTTATCCGGTGATCAATGCATAGTAAGAGGAGCATGATGCTAGTATATTTAATATGTTGTGACTGCAGATGGAGCTACCACCGTGGAGACCCTTCGGGCAGAGCTTGCCCGAGCCAAGGAACAAGCAAGGAATAGCGAGGCGGCTGCTCTAAAGGCGGTCGAAGAGCTACGGGCCGTACAGTCCGCGCATCGCTAGAGCAAGGAAAGGATAGCCAAGATGTCCATTGAGTTGAAAGATGCCGCTGATCGTTACCAGCTTCTTGAGAAAGAAAGCCAAGAGAGGGCGACGGACCTGGAAAAGGCCATGGTAGCAGCCAAGGAAGCCCGCTCTAAAATCAGAGCGACGAAGGAGGAGTTGCATCAAGCTGCGGATATCGTGGCTGGGAAGCCCTTCTTGTTGCGGACTAAGTTCGGAGATCCGAAGTATGCTCCTCTTGTTCAACTATGGAGTTTGGCGGACGCCTACGTGGATTTGGCGGCAAGTGCTGCTAATGCGGCCGAGTACTTCAAGGATCAAAAAGATCGCAAAGTGGAAAAGCTGTTCTGGTCACAGTTCCATGCTCCAGTTCATCCGCTGCTGTTGAATGAGCGAATGGTCGAGTGGGCCGAGCTCCATAGGTTGCCGGACTTGCCATGAGGTCATTGTAGATCATCTGTGGCCGGGAGGGCCAAGGCCGAATAGTTACTTTAGTTTAGTGCAACAATTCCTTGGTGCTGTGCTGCACATCGACGCTATGAAGAGGTCGGCGTGCATAGAGGGTGCGCGGATGGCCTTTGCCCGTGTCAAGACATACTGGGCAGAGATGGAGGCCACCACTGTTGCAACACAGGGTTCGACCGTGGGTCGAGTGGCTGCCGAGCACTACTTTGAAGAAGTTCTTGAAGGCGCTCGTTCGATAGAGGCTCAGTGCTCGAAGAATATTATGTTCTAGTGACATGTACTCCCATTGTAAGAACAATGTTTTATTGAGTCGTCAAGGCTGTGTTTATACTTCTGCCTGAAAGTATTATGATGCCTCATGTGCGGCCGTTTATGTATATATGTATATAACCTGAAAGTTTGGAGTCGTCGGCTTCCGCCCCCACGCATATAATGCGAGGGTGTTCGCAAAAAACGCGTATTCACACTTGATCCAATGTCTTGGTCCATTAAGGAGGTGGTAGCGCAGCGAACGAGGCAATCAGACTATATTGCTTTAACACTTTCACTTAGCCATAGGAGTTTGACGGTGGGGCTACTATATAGCCCCTGGTACTTCTGCGCTTGTCCGAATACGGGGCGGTTACGTACATGACCGGGAAACGGCCCTTCATTAATGCGGAGGAATCCCGAAGATTTCTTTGACTCATCGAGTGGTTGACCAGTCTTGCGCTATATCATGAAAGTCAGTTTTCGGCTTTCTCTACTGAGGTGTTCATCCGGATGAACCAGGACACAATCGCAATAGTTCTCCCAGTGCTACCTTAGCCGATATAGCGGAACGTAAGGTACCAAAACATGGGAGCCGGGCAAACCCAACATTTGACCAAAGACATGATTCCGAGCTGATGCATATAAGGCCAAACTCGCGACGCCGAACACTCCCTAAGGTATTCGGTCTTTATAACATACGCCGGGATGAACAATGCCCTTAATAATAAATCCCATGTGTCCAGGTACGTGCAATATCCTGACATGGATACATGCCAATACGTCGGCATCCTTCTCGGTTGTATTGAGTATCCGGAGGATGTGAACAACAAGAGACAATAAAAAGGTTTACACAGGGTCTTAATCTAAAAAGAAACCTTTGAGCGGGTCCCTGCTGCATGTCTGCGCCTGTGTCTCTGTTGTGCCGTGTCCTGGACGAGTGTAGCACGATTGTCATCTGTAAAAGAGAAGAACTTAGGTGAAAGTTGTCGTTCCAGAAGATTGGTTATTATCAATAAACCATTAAAATTCAAGATAAGTCAAGTTGAGCCAGACTAGCCCTGATTACACGCGGGAAGCCCCTGGTACCGTCTAGGAGGACTTGATCATCAAACCAATCTCATGTATATGTAGTGGTGCACTAGACTCGTCTAACCGTGTCCATGGTCTTGACGACCTGTCATTTTCTCTGGTTGGTGAGGCCGTCTAGTGCTCGGCGGCTAAAGCTGCAGCACATTCTTCCGCGTGTAGAGCACGCTCAGTATTTCCGCTAACTGTGATGGTGCCACGTGGACCGGGCATCTTAAGCTTGAGAGAAGTGTAATGCGGGATTGCATTAAAATGAGTGAAAGCCGCTCTTCCGAGTAGTGCCTGATAGCCACTTCGGAGTGG